>NC_135741.1:41367500-41500000 GCF_041903045.1 Epinephelus lanceolatus
TAGAAAGGAGTGTCCCCAGACTATCAGAAGGCGGAGATCTCTGATTGTCTGGTGGCGAGACTACATGAGAGCAGGCATGCTGCTCTCCGTGTCCGCAGTGTAAACAATGTTCGCTGGCGATTTGACAGTCACTAGAAGCACATTATGACCCTTTGTAAAAGTTTCTGTGTGGTACCTCCTGTGTTGTACATGAGCTAACGTTAGCGGCTAAGGACTGAGAGGCTGTCTGGTATATATGTGTGTGTGTGTGTGTGTGTGTGTGTGTGTGTGAGTGTCTGAGGAGCGTCAGTACGTTAGCTTGTTAGCCTTGCTGTTTGTCATGTTAACGTTATCGTCGGCAGCCCTGAATAGCTTGTAAAGCTTTAGCATAGTTAGTTAACACATTTGTTATCGGCCCATGTGTTTACTGCTACAGAGAATTAATAAATCTTTGGTTTATTTGCACAACGTCGCCTCTCTGCCGTCTTTTATCACGCTTGCTAACGCTAACATTAAGTTAACTTTACCAGCAGATCTGTATGATGTACAAACTGAGGCTACAGTTAGCGGTGTGCTGATGCTTAGTGGTATTTCTCTTTTCTGTGAAACTGATGTGCATTTAATAAACATTCGTACATTATTAGCATTATATTTTTAGGGGAAAATGCGAGTGAAAATACTCACACAGTAGACCCATGCCTTCAGTGGACGCGCTCCCACCATTGTTTGCTGCTCTGTCTTCATTCAGTGTCCGGCCGTCTTGCGAGATCTCTCGCCATGACTTCAGGTGCTAAATGCTGATCTCGCGAGACTACCTGGGTTGATAGTACTGCTGCTGCAGTCTGCTACCGGCTGTACAACACGTCCACGGAGGAAAACAGTTATAGTAAAAGATCGATTTTTTTAATTAATGAATCGATATTGTGCCATTTAAAGGAAAATCGATTCAAATCGATTAAATGGATTTTTTCAACCCACCACTAGTTAGGGCTAGCGTTACATAATGGTTATTAACTGGTTTAACAACAGACTCAAGCCCTAACGTTGGAGCAGCTGAGTAATGCGCGGGATCTTTGTTAGACATTGTTGTCAAAAGTAACGTTAGAAAGTAAAGATAAAAGTAGAAAATTGTTCAACTTAGGGCAGGTTGTATTCAAACACACGCTGATTTTTGGGAGGAGCCACCACAGTCATTACAGTGATTTGTTACTTAAGGTACTTCCTCGAATTCTTGTACACTCCTGTTTTTATTAAATTATAGAATAATTGAAAGTGTTTAGTGGAGACTGACCTTGGGCAAACACAGCATTCTTAAGTATCCCAGCTAATATTAGCATACCTGAAATAGTTTGGGCCTCTCATAACCAGAGTGAAAGCTTATCTGGATTATTGTAAACAGAAGAGGATGTTGTTTTTGAGCCAGCTCAACTGAGAATGTTAGCATCCTGATATATTAACAGGATCACAGTGTAAATGTTTGACACTGTGTGTGAGACCTGGACCATGTGTGTATCTACTTCGCTGCTCTTATTTTGTGTCTTCCTGTTTGTATATTGATTACACAATGTTATAAACTGTATGAGCCATCAAAGCCAACACAACCCAGCCAGCAGCAGGCCATCATCCTTGGCCTCTTTTTCCTACAGAGGAATTCCTGATTTCCCAGGAGTGATTGCTCTGAGCTGTCAGCTTAAACAGAAGAGAATAATAACAGAGGACAGAGAGAGGGAAGAGTCCTTTTCTAAACACACAGAGTCAAAAAGCGGCAGGTATTTTCCCTTAGAGCAGAGGATGACACTATCTATCTGTCCAGCCAACACTCTGGTTCAGAGGAAGATACCTCAACAAGTATTAGCCAGATTACTATGGGGTTTTCTCTGCATATTCATATCCCACAGAGCATGACTCTTAATGATCTTGCATCTAGTACTACCGCCATCAGGCCAAAATTTCCCATGACCAACATATTGGTCTAAAGCTGGATTTATACTTCTGCGTTGAATCAACGCCATACCTACAGCGTAGGCTCTGCGCATACCTTACCCCATAGTCTGGCGTGCACCTCCCCAAAAACGTAACCTGTTTATTCTTGTGAGCTGAAAACCGTTTACCATAGTGGACAAAAAGTTTTCATTTGTTTTTGTCACGAATAATATCAGAAACAATAAATTGTAAAGACAATGAAGCCTCCACAAAACAGCATTTGAAGTCCTGTGTGTGATTTATCTTGGATTTATATGAGTAGAGGGAAGTCCATTGGCCACTAGGCAAATTAATACAATGTAAAATTTCATAGGCTTATGCTAGTAACATTAGCATTAGCAAGAAAATTCTTTTGACGGTGAACCTTGTGAGGGACTATGGAGCTGATTTGTTAGTGTTACTTTTGTTAGATGTTGTCCCTGGCTTTATGTGAGTAGAGGAAGACTCTGCTAACTGCTAGGCTATTTTATGCAATGTAAAGGTCATAGGCTTGTGCTAAAAATGTTAGCATTTCGTAATGTGGGGAAATGTCCAGGAAAAGACAAATGTTTTGTATGTAAACCTTGCAAGTTGCAATGAAGCTAGTTTGTGTACTGTTTGATATTGTAGCTATAAAGCCATGTTTAGTGTGTGTTTAGGTCAAAGTTTACAGCACTTCACAGAAACCCAACACTGACTGGTGTTTTGGAGGTGTAACTGCAGAGCAACATAGACACACCATGGCATGAGTACAAATACCCAAAACGGTGTAGGCTACTTGCGTAGGTTACAACTTATGCTTTGTGTAGAGCCACCGCACAACAACAAATCCACCTTAAGGATGTTCCCAGCCAAATTGTTGAAAGAAAGGGTTGGAATTGTATGTTTCTGCAAACATTTGCATGTTTCATATTTATTGCATAATCATTTCCAAAGTGACGTAGACTGATGACGTAGATGAGTCGGTGTGTGCCCTGTATTTGGCTCTGCCAGCTTATTGGGTGGTACGGTAACATTAGTGCTGGTGTAGAGATTGAAGCTGTTTGTCTCAGCCAGCAGCTAAGTTTAAAAGTATTTTAAGATAAGTGTCAAACTAAGTTAATCTACATACAGACAGCTGTCATTTGAGCTTATTAGTAACAATTCACTATCAGCTGAACTAGCATGCTGTCCTCGTGTAAGACATAATGTTAGTGTCGGTGGATGAGAGAGTGTGGACGGAGCATATTGAATATTGCTGTCTACATGTTTACATGTTCATGCTTGCTGAACACATGTATTGATAAAGTATTGGCTTCTTATTTGCTAAGGGTTAATGCCACTTACAGTAACGAGTGTAGCTGCCGTCAACTCGAGTCATTTTCGAGTTATCTTCACTTCATTTCCACTGCGGCTGCTTGGCTGTCCACCGGTTACCGTGTCGTGTAGGCGTGTGTGTGTGTGTGTGTGTGTGTGTGTGTGTGTGTGTGTGTGTGTGTGTGGAGGAGTTCAGCACTGGCAATAAAAAAACCAATACTGTTAGCGCCTATCAGTACTATGGTCTTTGATAATTTAGCCCTTGGGCTAATTTAATACCGGGTTTCGGTACCCACCCTTAATCAAAACACAAACAAAGTGAAGCTTGTAGAAATGAAATCAAGTTTTCAGCGGCTGCCCATACCAGGAATTGCGGAATGCTGCAAGTGTGTGTTCCACCAGTCAGCGTTCTTCAGCACACAGCCCCACCCCTCAAGCATTCCGGGTGATCTGAAAAGTCCTACCCCCCCTACTAGGTACTTTTTTCAAGGGAAGCTTGGGGTTGAGGGAAAGTTTTCTCCCCAGGTAATTTCGGTGGAAACGCGCCAAGGTATTCAAAACCCGGGATAAATGATAAAAGTTCCTGCAGTGGAAAAAGGGGTTTTGTTATTTTACTGGTGGCTTTTCAGGCACCAAATGGTGTTTTCTAGCAACCCATCGCTGTTTTTTCAGCAGGGATAGTGCAAGACATCCCTGCATTTTCTGTCAGGATAGTGCTATGAAAAGACAAAAAACCCTAACCATGTCAACCACAGCTTTGTAGTAGAATCAGAAACAACTTATTGATCCCACAGAGGAAATCGCGATTCATTACGGTCGATCTGATGTAAAGAATAGTGAATTATAAGACATAAAAATATGAAATAGAAGTATGTAAATATAAAGTAATAAAATAGAAATAGAAATTAAAATGTGCATTACGCTGCAATGTTTAACGCTAGTACTTAAGATATCAAGAATATAAATATGTTCACTGTGCTGAGTCTGTAAGTGTGTAAAATTTTACAATGTGCTACATTACACTTTATAAACTAGTACATTACACTCAGAAATAAAATTATGTATAATGTAGTCTCTATATACAGACTCTACATTCAGTGAATGGCAAACCCTGGAGATCTTGCCTCCGGAAGAAGAGCGGAAGAGCCCTGGTTTCTGGTGCTAGGCTGTTTGTAGTCCGCGTGATATTGATCAATCATGTTTGAGCTGGCTGCAGTTGTTGCCAGGTTAAAGGGTCCATGCGGTGAACTAACGAGGTGGAACATAATTGGCGTCGCTGCAAACTCTGAATCCATCGCAATGGTTCAGCATATTTACTTAAACATTTACTTTAACGGAAGTCAGAAACGGAAATTCCACTTCTCCGCCCAAATCAAACCGGAATGCCAAAAAATCGGGGGTCTGCCCCCAGAGGCTGTATCGCCGTCTGCCGGAAGTCAGACGCCAAATACAGCCGATGGGTTACGAGAATGTGTATAATGCTATAATGTTCACTGCACAATATACATTAATAGAATAAAAATAATAATAATAATAAACATAAGAAATATGTACAGTTATTTGCATTATGTTGAATAAATATATGTATTCAAGAGGTATTGCTGAAAATCAATGAGTATACTGATATGAAGAATATTGCACAGTTGAATAATTGCACAACATATTGCTACAGTTGAAGTATTGCAGCGATTATTGCACGGTATTGCACAGTTAAGGCAGTGTTACAAGGAATAAGAAATGTAGAAATGTTAAGTTTCAATGTATCCGCTACATAGTGTGCAAATGTAGTGTATGCGTTGTATGAAGAAAAGTACAATGCCAACTTTTTTTATGGCGATTGGGTTGGTGTTGTACACCATATCATATTAAAAATGGTGGGATGTGCATGATGTGATGTCACTGCCACTGCTTCAGCTAGGGTTCTGTCTACTCTCACAGCAAAGACAGAAAAGCTCATTTTTTGGTAGCAGATTGGCCAACGGACACTGGATGTTGCTGGTGACTGTTGTGCATTTATGACTGTTTGCTTTGTAAGCTTCAGCCCTCTTTTAATGTAGCATTATGTTTGCTACCTGGCTAATGTTAGTGTCAAGATTTTTTTTGTCATAGAAACAAAACCCATGCACAGCACGTCATTAAAAAAAACGCAGCCTGTGCTTTTTTATTAAGCACTGGGATGAAGCACTACCCAACACCCTGTCAGCGCTTTTCTGCTGAAGGAAAATGTTATGTGGATACAAGCCCTAGTTCACACTTCGTGACTTGCCAGCAGTTTTTGGAGCTCCCAGACAAACCCTCAGACCAGAGGCAAATTGGCACTCAAGCACTATGTGTGCACTGTTTAAAGACGTGCGCTGAGAGGTGTCGTAGACACTCTCCAGATATCTAGCAGGCTAAAATACATAATAAGTATCCACATCTGTTAAGGACTGTGCAAGACTCAGGTTGAGGAGGGGAGTGGTGGTGCCGCACCTCTCAAGGTGTGTGTGTGAATGTGTGTGCATGTGTGTTTTAGAGAGAGAGACAGAGAGAGACAGAGAAAGGAAAGAGACGGTGGAAGGTGGACTATTGCAGTTATTGTACAGTTATTGTGAGTCAGCCTAGTAACTTAGAATGCTGCTTTGTTACTTTTTGATTTTGATATTTTCTAGTCATCACCCCCCAACCCCAGGTTATGGTTTGACCCACTCATCATATTTCATACTCATCAGGGATTCCTACTGATGAATGATCTTGTAGTGTGTGACTCCCTGTCGCTGGTCAGTCATGTACTGTGAAAATCACAATGACTCCAAGACTTGCGATTACAAGACAACAGTGTGAACAGTACAGCCATGTGACCACTTTGAGAGTCGCGTACTGTGAACTTAGCTTAAGCTTCTAAGAATATTGAAACAATGTGTACATTGGTTATTCTGTCCAGTATATTCATATTGTGCATCATGGTCATTGCTGCCATTATCAGGATGTCTAATTTGGATAATTGAAAAATAATGATACTGTGTTGGAGGAATGAATAAAAGTCCCTGTGCTATCACATTTCATCATCAGCACAAATTGCTGGCTGCCAAATGAAAGCAAACATGTCCCTCTTTGTCCATTATGGATGCAGTACAGAGACAGCTTGCATTCTCTCCTCAGGTCCCACCTCAGCCTCTAAGCTCTCCAACTTTTTATCTGCTGGATTTCCCTCATCTGACAGGCCTCTGACTCTTACTGTAAGTCGATGTTATCTCTGAGTCTCATTCTAGCTTCCTCTGTCTTTCTCTGTAAGCTTTCTCTTCTGACATGAAGTCTAACTAACTGAAAAAAGGGTCAGTGAATCCCAATCCTCATGTCTGCTACGGTGTCCTTACTTAGTGAATGTCTCCGAAAGCCAATTTGAGCCATCTGTAAGATGTTTACCTTCAAGGAATACTGAAGTTCTGTTTTTTAAAGCCAGGATGGTGACCTCAATTATAGACTAGGGTTTGCCAGAATAAAAAAAATACAGTTTTCAGCAGTGATCAGAATGTAAATCTGCAGAAGTCTGTGGAATGTATTTTTTTTGCTTGTGAAGTAATAGACTATATTAATTGGATTTTTTTTCTTAAATCTGAAAAAATATACGGAATATTGGAATTCTGCAGGTGCAAATTCCATGTGGGCCATCACTCAACAAAACACTCCTTCTACCACCTACAGCAACCTAACTCCATCCTCAAATTTAAGGGTGCTTGGTCTGTGTACCTTTAACCTGTAGAATAAAGGTTTCACAAATCTAAAATTGTGTTTTAATGAGTCTCTGGATTCTCCATGTGAATCTAGTCCAGATTTGACAAGTCTAAGTATAGTGGTTTGCGATCTGGACCATTTATTAATTTCGATCATTTCTTAATGATCTCAGTGTTAATTGAGATCATTAAGAAAAAATACTACAGTAAAATGAAATAACTCAGGATTATGATACCCTTTGACATCAATTCAATCAATTTTATTTATAAAGCCCAATATCACAAATCACAATTTGCCTCACAGGGCTTTACAGCATACGACATCCCTCTGTCCTTAAGACCCTCGCAGCGGATAAGGAAAAACTCCCCAAAAAAAAACCCTTTAACGGGGAAAAAAACGGTAGAAACCTCAGGAAGAGCAACTGAGGAGGGATCCCTCTTCCAGGACGGACAGACGTGCAATAGATGTCGTACAGAACAGATCAGCATAATAAATTAACAGTAATCCATATGACACAATGAGACAGAGAGAGAGACAGAGAAAGAGATGCAGGTAATGACAGTAGCTTACAACAACATTAATGAAAGTAATAATATTATAGTTATAGTTCTGGCTACTGTGGTACAATATGTTGAAAGTATGTATTAATATCTGACAGTATACTTGTGTGACAATAGTCATATGTGTATAATAACAGTAGAAGTATGACTAATGACTAATGATGGCAGCAGCAGCAGGAGGCATCTGGCAGGACCACGGCAGCAGCACAACCACACACGTCACGCTGTCCAGGCACCGCTGCGGTATGAGTTAATCTGAGAGACAGTGGAGCACAAAGGCTCCGGAGAAGAAGCCGAGTTAGTGACATCCAGAATGGCCGAGTTAGCAAGATGCAGTAATAGAGAGAGAGCGAGAGCGAGAACGAGAGAGACTGGTGTATTATAGGGGGTCCTCCGGCAGACTAGGCCTAAGTCAGCCTAACTAGGGGCTGGTACAGGGCAAGCCTGAGCCAGCCCTAACTATAAGCTTTATCAAAGAGGAAAGTCTTAAGTCTAGTCTTAAATGTGGAGACGGTGTCTGCCTCCCGGACCGTAACAGGAAGATGATTCCACAGGAGAGGAGCCTGATAGCTGAAAGGCTCTGGCTCCTGATCTGCTTTTGGAGACTTTAGGGACCACGAGTAACCCTGCGTTCTCAGAGCGCAGTGTTCTGGTGGGATAATATGGCACTATGAGCTCTCTAAGATATGACGGAGCTTGACCATTTAGAGTTTTATAAGTTAACAGTAGGATTTTAAATTCAATTCTGGATTTTACAGGGAGCCAGTGCAGAGAAGCTAAAACAGGAGAAATATGATCTCGTTTCTTAGTTCCTGTTAGTACACGTGCTGCTGCATTCTGAATTAGCTGGAGAGTTTTTAAGGACTTACTAGAGCTACCTGATAATAGAGAGTTACAGTAATCCAGCCTTGAGGTAACAAAAGCGTGGACCAATTTTTCTGCATCTTTTCGGGACAGGATAGGCCTAATTTTCGCAATATTACGCAGATGAAAAAATGCAGTCCGTGAGGTTTGTTTTAAATGAGAATTAAAAGACAAATCTTGATCAAATATTACTCCGAGGTTTCTTACGGTAGTGCTAGAGGCCAGAGCAATGCCATCTAGAGAAACTATGTCATCAGATAAAGAGTCTCTGAGTTGTTTGGGGCCAAGAACAATAACTTCAGTTTTGTCTGAATTTAACATCAGGAAATTGGTGCTCATCCAATTTTTTATGTCTTTAAGGCGGTTATGGAGTTTAGTTAATTGATTACTTTCTTCTGGCTTCATCGATAAATACAGCTGTGTATCATCCGCATAACAATGGAAATTTATAGAGTGATTTCTAATGATGTTACCTAAAGGAAGCATATATAGAGTAAATAGGATTGGTCCGAGCACAGAACCTTGCGGAACTCCAAAACAAACTTTGGTACGTAAGGATGATTCATTACGAACGTCAACAAATTGAAAATGATCAGATAAATAAGATTTAAACCAGCTTAGTGCAGAACCTTTTAGGCCAATTAAGTGATCCAGTCTCTGCAGTAGAATTTGATGGTCAATTGTGTCAAACGCCGCACTAAGATCTAATAAAACAAGAACAGAGACGAGTCCTTTGTCTGAAGCAATCAGAAGGTCATTTGTAATTTTAACTAGAGCTGTCTCAGTGCTATGATGCACTCTAAATCCTGACTGAAATTCCTCAAATAAATTATTATCCTGGAGAAAATCACACAGCTGGTCTGCGACTACTTTCTCAAGGATCTTTGACATAAAGGGAAGATTAGATATTGGTCTATAGTTGGCTAACACCTCTGGATCCAGGGTGGGCTTTTTTAGGAGAGGTTTAATTACAGCTACCTTAAAAGACTGTGGTACATAGCCTGTTAATAGGGATATATTGATCATATCTAATATATGAGTGTTAACTAAAGGAAAGACCTCCTTAAGTAGCCTAGTTGGGATGGGGTCTAAGAGACACGTTGATGATTTAGATGAAGAAATCACTGCGGTCAATTCTTGAAGAGAAATTGGGGAGAAGCAATCTAAATATATATTAGATTCTACAGCTGTGTTTGAGGTTAGATAGGTAGGCCTACCATCTGAGGGCAGGAGGTCATGAATTTTGCCTCTAATAGTTAGAATTTTGTCATTAAAAAAGCTCATAAAATCATTACTGCTAAGGGCTAAAGGAATACAAGGCTCAATAGAGCTTTGACTCTCAGTCAGCCTGGCTACAGTGCTGAAAAGAAACCTGGGGTTGTTCTTGTTTTCTTCTATTAATGCTGAGTAATAGTTTGCTCTGGCATTGCGGAGGCCCCTCTTATAAATTTTGAGACTGTCTGTCCAGATTAAACGAGATTCTTCCAGTTTGGTTAATCGCCAATTCCTTTCAAATTTTCGCGATATTTGTTTTAACCTACGGGTTTGAGAGTTATACCAAGGAGCAAACTTTCTTTGCTTTGTTAACTTCTTTTTAAGAGGAGCTACAGAGTCGAGCATTGTTCGCAGCGAGCCTACGGCGCTATCAACAAAATGATCAATTTGGGAGAGGTTAAAGTCGGCACGGGAAACCTCTGTTACTGAAGGTATTGGTATTGAATTTAACGACGAAGTAATCTTTTCCTTAAATTTTGCGACAGCACTATCTGATAAACATCTAGTATAGTAACTGTTGCTGAGTGGCATGTAATCGAGTAAATCAAAAGTAATCAGATAATGATCTGATAGCAAGGGATTCTGTGGAAAGACTTTTAAGTTATCAATTTCAATTCCATACGTCAGAACTAGATCGAGGGTATGGTTAAAACAATGAGTGGGTTCATGTACACCCTGACTGAAGCCAATGGAGTCTATTAATGAGATAAACGCGGTAGCCAGGGAGTCATTATCAACGTCGACATGAATGTTAAAATCGCCTACAATAATAACTTTATCTGATTTAAGAACTAAACTGGATAAAAACTCTGAGAATTCAGATACAAATTCAGAATACGGGCCAGGAGCACGGTACACTATAACAAATAAAAGTGGCTGCGAGGTTTTCCAGGTCGGATGTAAAAGACTAAGAACGAGGCTTTCAAATGAATTATAATCTAGTTTAGGTTTAGGGCTGATTAACAGACTAGAGTTAAAAATGGCTGCAACTCCCCCTCCTCGGCCGCTGCCTCGAGGAATGTGGGTATTATTATGACTGGGAGGAGTGGACTCATTTAGACTGACATATTCATCTTGACACAGCCAGGTTTCAGTGAGACTGAGTAAATCAATATGATTATCTGATATTAATTCGTTTACTAACACTGCTTTAGACGATAGAGACCTGATATTTAACAGTCCGCATTTAATTCTCCTGTTTTGTCTTTCTGTCACAGAAGAGGTTTTAATTTTTATGAGGTTGTTATGCACAACTCCTCTTTGTTTAATTTTAGACATCTCCTGTCATACTGGAGTATTAGTTTCTTAAGCCTTATAATACAGAGCAAAGAAGACCACAGCAAATAGGCAGAAATAGCAAGACTGAAAAGCAGGTTACCACGAGTAAAGACAATAAGAAAAATATGCTACACTTAAAATACTCAAAATTTAGAACAATTGCACTCTACTGATCATTCTGTATTTGTTAAATTTTTCAGTTCATGAATTAGCTTGAAAATGACTGAATATCGCCATCTACAGGCGTTATGCAACATTTAAGGTGGACCAAGAAATTCCAATTGAAAGCTGTGAATACAATCACTGTAGATCTACTAGAGCCTTCGAGAGCAATGGCGATGTTACAGAGTCAAAGTTATGTTTTACGTCGCTGCAACAAGTGCATAATCCTTGGGACTCCAAGGCAGCCATAATAAACAACAGCCTACTATCAGTATCAGACTTTAAATTAAGTACGCACTAGGCTGAATAACTTCTGGGGCACAGAAATGAGAGAGATTATATATCAAAATAAAAAAGGGATTGAGACTGTTTTTAAATGTTCTATTTTTGACCTTCGCACGAAATGAAATTTTTGAAAAAGAAGTCAAAATCTGTTTTTTGTTGAACATTGAAAAACAAATAATGAAATAACAAATCATTTTTCCATTTTATTATTTGTTTGTTCTCAATTGAAATTCAAATGAACGAATGGTACACGGACCGTGCTTTCACACCTGTAGTTGGATTCATTTGTCAGCTCTAGAGAAGAAGAAAAAAAGATGTATTGTTGCATTTTAGTTTTGGTTTGGTTCCTGTTTACTCTGACTTTTTGCTAATGAACCAAGAGGCTCCACTGACTGATGGGTAACTTGTTGATTGGACTGTTTTGGTGTTTGTCATCCTGCATCATCAGGACCCACGTGGGAAAATAAAATTCTGGTGACTGACACTAGTTTCTGCAGCAGCACTTTAGTGCTTCTAAAGTTGTCTGTTTGTAAGTGGTGATCTACTGACCTTGTTATTGTCACTTTTTGTTCAACTGACTTTGGCAGTTTAGAAAACAGATGGAAACACTGGACTAGATACTTGACATCATTTTTGGCAATAAAGACAGGTCCTCCATGCTGTGCAATTATAGGGGAAATACTAAAAGGCATTGGATGCAGAATAGTGCTTTGAAAGACGCACCCGGGGCGGCACGGTGGTGTGGTGGTTAGCACTGTCGCCTCACAGCAAGAGGGTTGCCGATTCAATCCCGGTTGTGGGAGCCCTTCTGTTCTCCCCGTGTCAGCGTGGGTTCTCTCCGGGCACTCCGGCTTCCTCCCACAGTCCAAAGACATGCAGATTGGGGATAGGTTAATTGATAACTCTAAATTGTCCGTAGGTGTGAATGTGAGCGTGAATGGTTGTTTGTCTCTATGTGTCAGCCCTGCGATAGACTGGTGACCTGTCCAGGGTGTACCCTGCCTTTCGCCCGATGTCAGCCCCCCGCGACCCTCAAGAGGATGAAGCGGTTAGAAGATGAATGAATGAATGAAGACGCACCCAATGTAAATGTCTTTCATGATGGACACAAATGACTGTCTTAGTGTCAGCCACGACAGCTCAGTGATGATTACTGCTGCTTTAAAGTGTAGTAAGTACACAGCTGACCTGAACATTGTAAGGAGTTGCAGTGAACGCCTAAAAGTGAAGGAACACTGTGATTCTGCTTCCCAGGACAGCTCAGATTTAGATTTCACTGAGGTGTTTGCAGTGAGTGTCAGTAAATTGTATGTTGGTGAACTATACAGTATAACTGCCATAAGCAGCTACATTTAAGCAATGAAAAACATGATAACAAGAATCATATCTGATCCAGTTAATGTTTCTACTATGCAAAGACAGACTTTGGTCCCAAGGGGACTACACAATAATATCAAGCTGACAAATACATAATCAGCACTGTATCCCCAGCTTGTAGAGTTTTCATTCCGATCATGTTAGTGAACAGCTGCCTAAACATCCAGCAGATGCAGAGCAGTGCTAGCATTCATTTAGAGTGGTGTTTGTGTCCACCTGACAAATTTAAGGCCAATATTTACTCTTCTCTTAGCTCTGGTTTTGTCCCTGAGGAAAATGTCTTCATCTTAATCTGGTAGATGCGCACCATCTTCCAGCCACAAGGTAACTTTGTAGTATTTTGGTGCAGGGCAGGTTAATTAGTTAATTAGACTCAACCATACAGTAAATGTGGAAGCTGTCAAACCAAAACAATGAGCTAACAGTGGCTCTACATCACCATTTCTAATTATGAAAGACTAGGCAGGTTTGGAATAGTGTTTGATTCCAGTGGTTGGAAAGGGTTTGCTCCAAACAAGAGTAGAGGCCACAGTGAATATCGTCAGTGCCTACCTAAATAATTGCAGGGTGATGGATATTCATTATAAACCCTATCAGCGCCACAACTAAATATTGTAGCAGCTTTGTGCTGTGGCCAGTGAAAACATTACAAAGTGCCCAGAGGACGTGTTAGACAGTCGCTGAACTCAGAGATGCCAGACTGTGTTCTGGCAGGTTCCTGCGCAAAAAACAGTCCTGGGCCTTTCCAAGCATTCTGTGGTTGCTCTTTAATGTTAGGACACAAAGCAGCGTCCATTGCTTTAGATATTTTTTTTAGTCCTTAGTACACAATGTACTATTGACTGTGTGATGAATATGATATTGTGTTAATAATACTGTATGTTCTTTTGGATCACTGATATCTCATTAGGTATCATTAGAGCAACAGGAAAATGCAGGCCTCAGCTTATGACTGGGTCATTATGACATCCCTGCGTGCTGCTGTCTTACTCCTAATGAGTCATGCTTTCTTGGCGCACCAGCAGAAATGAGCAGCTCGTCATGTATGTGTGATTGATTTTTCTCAAAGAACAGCTATGTTCACAATTTGGTATTCAATTCCCTTGGTGACAATGTTGGTGCTAATGTAAAACCAAATGAAGCAGTGCAGAGGTAGTGGCCTCTCACCTCAGAGTCCGCTCCCACTGGAGCCAGCTTTACTAAACATACAGTCAATGGTGTGTTCAGTGTAAGACTCTTCAATAAATGTCAATGCTGAAGAGCTCTAGTGAGCTGGGTTGCATGTGGCACTAAACCAGAGGTGTGGACTCGAGTTACGTGACTTGGACTCAAGTCAGACTCGATCTAACAAATTTGTTTTAATATATTAATATGAATTTTAAAAAGCATTTTTGGTTTCTGTAAATGTATTATTTTATTACTCTGTTTAAATGGCATTAAATTTAGTGAAGAGCTCATTATTAAGTTTAGGGTTAGGGCCTTGATCAGGGAGTTGATTTGGGACTTACCTATCTTGACTTTGGACTTGATTTGCAACTTGCCTATCTTGATTTGGGACTTGCCTGTCTTAAATTGGGACTTGATTTGGGATTTGCCTATCTTGACTTGAGATTTGATTTGGGACTTGCCTATCTTGACTTGGGACTTGATTTGGGACCTGCCTGTCTTGGTTTGGGACTTAAATTTGGGACTTAATTTGGGACTTACCTATCTTGACTTGACAACAAACACTTGAGATTTACATTTGACTTGCAAAACAATGACTTGGTTCAACCTCTGCACAAAGCTTACTGTGTTTGATGAACACAAGGTGATGACTAGGGGCTTGTTTTTAGTTTGCAGTCTTCTGCAGTTGATACGACTTGACAGTGCTTTAGAATCTGACCTGAGCTCAGCCTCAACAAATATCAGCAGTGTTCTGGGAGCAATGCTTTTTCCTCTCTGTCTATTTTTGCTAACTGGGTTGGAACTAAATCTTTAAGTAACATGGCAGTTGTCTCATCTGACTTCAATTTGGGTCATATCACCCCTCAGATAAAGAAATGTTTTACTAAAGAAGTGACGACTGAACCTCTCTTTAACCTTTGCCTCTTTGACCAATCCCCTTTCTCCCAAATTCACAGGAAATAAAGGCAACCCCTCTGCTGCAACCCTTAGTTGTGGTTGCAGTTCATTTATATCTATATTTATATTTATGTAGGTTTTTTTTTCGTCTGGACACATCTGATGGGGTTGCCCATGCGGCTGCAGTCTCTCAGAGAAGAGCTTATGAGATTACAGTGTGTTGAATGTGTCATGCAAAATTGAAAGAGGAATGTTTTCTCCTCGCAACGTGCAGAGTGACTCAGAGACAGATAGGGATGAAACATGTTACCTACTAAAATAAGTCTGACTCGCTGTTGGTCTGTTAGGAAGACGGTCATGTTTCAGCACCAGAGGGACAAAGCGCTAATCTTCAAAGACATGAGAATTGGATCATTCAATACCAAGAAAAACACACACAAAACAAGCCAATTTCCACAGGCTGTTACACTTAACCTACTAGCAAATCAGCATGTCCAATTTCTTCAGCAGTTCAAAGAATTATAATAATACAATTTATTTATATTGCTCTGTTTAAAACAAATGTCACAAAATGCATCGCAAGGAAAGAGAAATTAGACAAAAGTAAAATCTTTTTAATAGGTCTGGTGTTCATTCCCTCACCAACAATTGACTAGAGATTCACTGATTTCAATTTCCTTGGCTGATTCCAATTTCTGGTTTGATAAAAGTCTGATCTGCTGGTTCTGATTTTAGACCTATAATTGACAGTATAAACAGGCATGTTTGGAACTTTCCTTTAAAGCCACTGGAAACTTAGTTAGAAATCCTAAAAAAATCATATATGATATTAAAGATGATATGTCTCTGGGGGCCCAGTGGCTTAGTGGATAGAACAGGCATTGTATATATGAAGGCAATGTGATGTCCTTGCTGTAGTGGCCGCTGGTTCGATTCCAAACTGTAGCCCTTTGCTGCATGTCATCCCCTCTCTCTCCCTCCTTCACACTTAGACTGTCCTATTCAATGAAGGCAAAAAGCCAAAAAAAATCATAAAAAAAAGATTAGTGTCTCCTTAAGCATCTACTAGTAACAACATGGCGAAATGTACATCCAGAACCGTGCATTTTTGGACAGACGAAGAGATGCAGTTCATGCTGTGTCACCTGAAAGAGTTAAATATTTTAATACGTACATAGGAGGAAAACACAGAATGGTGACCTGTTCAAAAAAATGGAGGAACAGCTGGATGACATTCAGTTGTTTGGTCTGTAACGTAATAGGTCAACTGGAAAAAGGTCCACCACCATCAAGCTAAAAGGGGGCATGTTGCCACCTATTGTAGCAGAGTTGGACATACCTCGGTCAATAATGCAATTCCCCTCCAGTGCTTATACAGTATACTGGGACAAGGACAGTAGTCCAATTAAATGGCCTTAGCTGTGCATGTAAATGCACTGACAGTATCATGCCCCAGATTTATATTATTACACCCCAAGAGTATTGCACTGCACCCCAGTGTCACGTGTTGCACAGATGCCCTACCTGAAGTAACTGCACAAAAATCCTATATAAAATTATTGCACAAGTGCTCTACACCAAAATAATGCACATCACACCCACATATATACACACATTCTTCATGTTTTCCTGTTAAGTAGGATAGCTCCCTTCCAGTCTAAGTAATGTTACCATTGTATTTTCCTATCAATTCCTACCATTAGAAAGTTTTGCAGTCATGCAATAAACCAAATGTATCAAACTATTTGAGAAGTAAGGTTGGAAACTAGATACAGTTGCAATCAAAATTATTCAACCCTCACTGCATATTAGGCTTATTGGCAAAATGTACAATTTTTCAGCTGTTTGCAATAAACAAAGTAAACAAGAACAGTTGAAATAGTTTAATAAAACTAATATTACCATGGTTTTTATCCAAATTCAACACAAAATGCTACTTTTAATCACTACTGCAGTCTCGAAATTATTCAATCCCCTGTCTCAAGCAAACCTGATGCAACTAATCACAATTATTCAACCCCCTGTTTCAAGCACACCTGGTGCAACTAATCAAGGGCTTTATTAATTCAGGTGTGCTTGAGACAGAACACATAAATACCTGGACTGGCTAGGGTTTTGTTGAGAGTGACGTTTGATTGCATGTTAGAAATATGGCTAAGTCAAAAGAATTGTCCAAAAAGTTCAGAGAAGAAATCATTGCCTTGCACAAACAAGGAAAAGGATACAAAACGATAGCAAAAGCTCTGAATGTTCCTAGAGATACAGTTGGAAGCATAGTTCGCAAGTTCAAAGTTAAAGGAACAGTGGCTACACTACCTGGACGTGGCAGAAAGAGTAAACTATCAGCGGCTGCCACCAGATTCCTGAGGAGGCAAGTGGTCAAAAACCCTCGAGTGACTGTAAAACACCTGCAGCAAGACTTGGTGGCAGCAGGCACTGAGGTTTCAGTTTGTACAATAAGGCGCATACTAAACACCGAAGGGCTCCATGCCGGGACTCCAAGACGTACACCACTACTGACCCAAAAGCACAAGAAAAGTCGGCTCCATTATGCTCAAAACCATATAAATAAGCCACAGAAGTTTTGGAATTCTGTTCTGTGGAGTGATGAAACAAAACTGGAACTTTTCGGGCCTATGGAACAGCGGTGTGTCTGGAGGAAGAAGAATGAAGCATATGCTGAAAAGAACACCCTGCCTACAGTGAAGCATGGCGGTGGCTCAGTGATGCTCTGGGGCTGCTTTGCTGCCTATGGCACTGGAAACCTGCAGCGTGTGGAGGGCACGATGGATTCAGTCAAGTATCAGGAAATCTTAGGTAAAAACGTTGTGCCGTCTGTGACGAAGCTGAAGCTTGGGCGTCATTGGACCTTCCAACAGGATAATGATCCCAGGCATACCTCAAAGTCCACCAAGGCTTGGTTTCAGAAGAAGAAATGGAAGATTCTAGAGTGGCCGTCACAGTTGCCTGACTTGAACCCCATAGAAAATCTCAAAACGCACACCCAAGAATATTACTGAACTGGAGGCCATTGCCCATGGGGAATGGGCTAAGATTCCTCAGGAACGCTGTCTGAAGCTGGTGTCTGGCTATGCATCATGTTTGCAGCAGGTCATAACAGCAAAAGGGTGCTCTACTAAGTACTGAAGATGCTTGTCATGAAGGGGTTGAATAATTTTGAGACTGCAGTAGTCATTAAAAGTAGCATCTTGTGTTGAATTTGGATCTTGTAATATTAGTTTCATTGAACTACTTAAACAGTTCTTGTGTAATTTGTTTATTGCAAACAGCTGAGAAATTGTATATTTTGCCAATAAGCCTAATATGCAATGGGGGTTGAATAAATTTGATTGCAACTGTAAGACCACAGTTTTTTTTTAAAAAATATACCTCAGGAAATATGTTGCTAATCATGTTTTTACAGGGAATTTTCAAGCTTATTCTACTGCTAGTTATCTTAACTATCTGACTAGCGGACTAGGGTAGACCACCATATTTGTGCTTTAATGAATTTATACCTCCCAAACTAAGAAGCTAAGTGCTTTAGCAACTTCCATCCACTTACATGAAACAGTTAGAATTTGCTCTGCTACGATATAAATTCGAGCTACTTATCAACTCCATGATTAATGCAGATTTGGGTGGTGTAAAAAAAAAAGAAGAAAAAAGGTGCTCACACACTGTCCTTTAACTGGCAAAGTACTTTATTAACAGCAACATTTCAGTCCTCAGACCTTTGTCAAGCAGGTCTGGACTCTATGCTCCTACGCACCTGTCCACAAAAGTTTTTCAAGGTTTGCATCAGCCTTTACTGAGATTTGGGTGGTGTACCCTAGTCTGCTACAGTAATTAGCTCAACACAATATCTTTCAAACCATGTGCAGCATGCATGGTTGTGAATGACTATGACAGCATCGTGTTTCGCATGTAAATTTGACTGACACAAGATCGGCTATAATTGACACAGACTGGCCGGTCACTGGTCATGGCTGATTAGGCTGAAAATTGGTCAGTTCTGATCGATCGGTGCATCGCTACATCAAGTATTTGGATCTTTGTAGGCAGTGCTATGAATGGCAATGTCATTTTCCTATGCCAGAACAAGAAAAATTGCTTCAAGTACAATGAGAAAGACTGTGCAGCTGTTCAAGTTGATTAACATAAAGACAAACCATTATATCAATGTATTTCTTTTATCGTGGTGAAAAATGTGAAGTTAAATGTTCTTAGAAACCCCTACAGCTGCAGTTATCACTGAAAAAGACATCAGTGGGATGGATATGTCACTTAGTACTGGCTAGGGCCAAAAAAAACCAGAGAAACCAATCCAAACAGAAACACAAAGTCACACTGAATGGATGAAGTTCAGTGAGTGTCAATTATTTGGCTTTTTTTTTTTTTCGTTTTTTTTTTTTTTTTGTTAAATCCATCCCTGTCAAGGTGTGCTTTAACAAATCGGGTCTCCTACCTGCTTGAGCTTAGAAGGCTTATGAGTTTCTAAGGACTTTTATCAGTGTTTAATAAAATGGCTGGCGTGTCTGTGATGCCACCTCTTTCATGAAGACGTTTTGAAGACTTGAGTTTGGTTTTATAATTCATTGCTATCCTGGCTGTTACTGGAGCCAAATTTAAATTCCAAATTGGGCAAAGTGGGAGACAGCTGGGTGGTGCTGAAGTGGGCTATGCTGGTAGGAGCTAATATGGCTGTGACTTGTGTCAATCAAGCAAACACTTAAAAGAGACAAATTGTGCTCATCTTCAGGTTCATACTTGTGTTTTGGCTTTCTAGTAGAATATTTCTACATGCTTCCTTAATCAAATAACACTGTTTTTCTCATGCTGTCATTGCTGCATCGCCTCTGTCTCTCTGTCAGTTTTAGCAATTTTTTCTTCAAGGCCCCTTCTTCTGCTTGATCGGTTGGTTGTTTCCGGTTACCACATATATTCTCCCAGCATCATTGCAGCCGGAGAACCACTGTAGCTGAGTTTAGCTGCACTTCTACCATAAATATCTTTTTTTCTCTATGCAACACAAATGACAAAACACTAATGGAGAGAGAAAGGTGACTTGCTGACTGTTCCTGATGTTCCACATACCTTTTTAGACAGAGCAAGGAGTTATGAATTGTAGCGCAAGCAGCGCTCAAATCTGAAAGCACCAGGACTGAGCAGACACCTCTGTCCGCTGTAAAACAGGTCATTAGAGGCCTTCACAAGGGCTCTCTCTGTGCTATGATAAGCTCAAACAACTGACTGATAACAGCTCAAAATATTATTGTTATTCATAAAAGAGATTCATTTAGTTCAAATGTCTTTGTCCAGTACCTTAGATAAAACCAATTATTTAGAAATTGGTATGTAATTACTGAGATCCAACAATGGGGAATACCTATTTCAGAAACTTTGGTGAATAGTCTAAAACACAGGTAGAGGATTTCATTTGAGAAATGAATTGGACGTAATATTGAGATGTCAGTAGTTTGAAACTGGGTGAGGGACACAACATTTTTATTGAAGATGGGTAGATGTTATGGATGTTAAATGGTTAAATTTACCAGAATACTTTTTGATTATTTCTGGATAGTACATCACAGAAGTAGGCTGGTCTTGCCTCTTTCACTACTGTCTTGTAGTTTGTCATATACTTTTTAAGAGTGTTGATAGTACCTGGTGACTTACTTAACTTGTATGGTGTGGTGTCTGACTCCACTACCAACAAAAAACTTGCTGATGACTCGGTCATGGTGGGCCTGATCTTTGACAACAAAGAGAAAGCCTACTTCTAAGGAAATTACTCACCTGGAGAAGTGGTGTCAGGAGAACAACTTCACTTTGAATGTCAGCAGCTAAGGGGGGGGGGGGCAAGGCACCGAATCCCCCGAATCCCCCAACCTCTTGGGGCGCCTGACCAGGGCAGCCCCCTTACTCTGACATCTCTCCACTACGTGCATGTATGTGTCTTTCGGACCTGTGTGCAAATGACAAAAAGAGTGAAAAAAATGAATTTCCCCTCAGGGGGATTAATAAAGTATATAACAAAATCCACTGTTGATTGATAGAAGGGAGTCAGCTGATTGCCTTTTATACAACCAGTTGGCTAATAAACTGCTTTAGCCTGTGCACTGTTGCTGCTTCCTCTGCAAGATGTTTTGCAACCCACCTTCACCCGATCTCCTCCTTTTGATGCTGTCTAACTTGTCAGTGTGATTTCTGATTGTCATTGATGCTTGCTCTGTTCTGTACCAGAGGGGTCTTTGCTGCTGCTCTCCCTGCCTTAGGCTTTCCTAGTATGCACGTGGAAGGGCAGAAAGGTCCCAGAACAGAGCCATGCTGCCAAATATCACACTGCAAATAGAAATAAAGTTTTCTTTGACTAGGGTGGTCCTGACTGAAATGGCTCTTTTGATAGTAAAGGTTGCTGATCCTGATCTAGACAGATACCAAGACTATGTGTGGACATCTTCACTGGAAACATGAATAAATAAAAATACAGTGCTTATTAGTTCAGTAAAATGACTTACAGTGTTGAATTTAGCACAACGTGGAAGACACTTTTTTTCTCTCCCTGTTGCTGATCTCATTTTGTTGTGCGCCTGGATTTGGAGTGGTTGGCATGTCCTACTATTGAACCTCTGCAATGAATAGTGCTAGCCTGAAGCACATCTGTTCAGAAGGCTAATCCACAAAAGGCTGGTCCATTGCATAATGCTCCCACTGGGCAACCACTTCAGCTGGCACAAACAAGCTGTACAACAATGGTGTGTTGCTGAAGCTAGCCTCAGTAAGGCTATACGTGCCGAGCACAAAGAGAGGTCTGCTAAGTTGCTAAATGGAGCCGACTTGCATTTAAGTGCTGCTAACTGTCTGTGGCAGAGCTGTTGGCCTCATTTCAGAGGCCTCCCACTGGCTTTTCCCCTTTATCTAATCTCTCCCTCTTTCTTATTTTGCACTCTTCCTTCGTTCTTTTCAATCAGCCTTTGCTTTCTCCGTCTCATCTCTGTTTTCTTTTTATCCATATTGTCACATCTGTCTTTTAGTTTGTGTTCCTCTGCTCAGTGCACCACATGCTCAACCAGGTCACCTTATTATTCTTTGTTGTTTTTGATATTCTGAAGTCAAAGCCCTGTAATCTTACATAATACAGCTCCAGATAGAGTACAATGGCCTGTCAAGGTTAAGACCATCATAGACAAAGGAACTGAAACACTATTTATCACGAGCAGGAAAGCTGAGATTTAGTCAGGTCATTAGGATTTAGCCAAACATTAATATATTGTGTGTAGTACTGTGGGTTGTTGTGTGTGTGTGTGTGTGTGTGTGTGTGGTCTTATTCTGGCTGGGTTGGCTGAGTGCAAAGCTTACAGCACCATTGTTAAATTTCAGGACAAGCTACACAATGACATTAGAGATCTAGTGAAGGTACATGTATAGTCTCAGTGATTCAAGGTACAGATATATAATATAATAGATGGTTTACATGCACAGTGGGTTTGCCTCTCACATTAGCAATCATAACTCCAAATTAAGAGTGCATGTTTTGGGGAAATGTTGGTAAGAAGACCTGAGTTGACAGCCATGTTTTGAATGTTTGAAATTTAAAGGACAACTGCAGCATCTACTTGTATCAATTCCTCCAAGGTTTACACAGCAATTGGTTGTCGCACATATGCATAAAAAGTGGTGCTAAGTGGCAATTCCTGTCAAACTGATGTTAAGAGCTGGTTGGTTAATGGTGTCCATAATTTGTGGTTAAAAAAAAGAGTAAAACATGAGAGAAAACTGATAAAAACAAATAGAAGGACATTACTGGTTGTTTTGTGTTAACTGACATAAAGATCGTTCATTTCAATGGGATCATTGTGATCAGTGGATCAGCTTATTGGGATGAAGTATACCAAGTTGAACTTTAATTAACTTTGACTTGCAAATTTGTGCAGTTGACAGTCCTGGACAATTAAAAAGTGATGGAAGCTGTATGATGGATAAATCTGCTGTGCTGGAGTATAAACTGCACTGCTTGGTTTGCAGACAGTTATGAACAAACTGGGTAAACTTATTGTGGGGTTAGTGAGCGAGCGAGCTAGCAGTCAGCCATGTTGGAGAGCTGTGATGATTGGTGGCTGGCATGTTAACCACTTGCTAGTGTGTAGCATTTAGTTCATCAGCAAGCCAGCTATGATGACATTGAATATCAAGAAAACTGCAAATGCATCATGCATTGGTACCAAAAATGGTGGTTGTGCAACCCATGGATGTATTAACCTTTTGAAACCTGAGCAAATTGGCTTGATTTCTAGGGCTGTAGTCAACCAAAGAAAATCTTAGTTGACTGAAGTCGTACATTATCTTCAACTAATCGGTTAGTCGTGGAAAAAAAAAACGCACGTTATTTTTACTTCTGTGGTGGTGTGTCTGTCACTCTGCAGTTACACCTTCAAAACACTAGTTGGTGGTGGAGGACTGTGTTAAGTGCTGTAAAGTTTAGATGATTCAAAACATACATTAAACACACATTAAATATGGCTTAATAGAGACAGTTCCAAACACAAGTATGCAAATTGGCTTCACTATAAATTGCAGCATTGACAGACAATCACTGACAAAACAACTGTCACACTAAACACGTTTTCCAAACAAATACAACATGCTAACATTATTAGCGCCAGCCTATGGCATTTTACATTGTATAAATTAGCCTAGCGACAAGCGGAGGTTTCCTCTGTTCATATGAAGCCAGGATAAGTATAAATCCCTGAAGGATAAATCACACATAATAAAATGCTATTTTAGTGGAGGCTTTCCTGTCTTCACAATTTATTGTTTATCTGTGAAATACAAGTAAATACAAGCTTTGTTTCCACTGAGGGAAATGGTGTCAGTATACAGAAACAGACAGGAGGTCTGTGTCACCGCGATGCGTTAGGGTGGGCGAGTTCAACGTTGTGTAAACAAAGGGGTGTTTTGGACCCCCCCCCCCATTTTCACAGGTAATTTAGCCTGTCCCTCCCGCCGCAGGAAATAATGGATTAATCCTGGAAAGCTGTTGATGTAGCACTTTTCTCCTTATGAAAGTAACACGGCTATTATTCAACCAATGAGAATTTGGTCGGACAAGAGCATAACAACCAAATAATTGGCCAGTTGACCAGGAGACTACAGCCCTATTGATTTCTTTTAAAAATATGGGAAGAAGGCAATGAGCAACGAAAGAAGAAATGACTCAGAAAATAAGCAAGAAATGATCAAAGAGAGAAAATTGGAATTAAGAAAATTAGTTTTAAAAAAAAGAAAGAAAAGAAAAAGAACAAACAAACAAGGAAATGACCCAGAGAGTGCTTACAAGTTATAATAAATCTGTAACATCATTTTGAACATCATGAAATAATAATTCCAATTATAAAAATAGTTTTTTAAATGTATTTTAAATCTATGTGTATTTGAAAGAAATCGCAACAATTTGCTTAAGGTTCAAAGGCTTAAATACAAGCAGCACAAGAAAAGTGATGTTTCTCCAGGTTTCAAAGGGTGAAGAGACCTGGATACAGATTGGTGGCGTACGTACTCTAAGTGAAAGCATTGCAAGGGAGTGCCATTAACCCTACAGAGCAAAAGGAATGTGTTGCCTTCATTTCCACTCATTTGGTTCCTCCAAGTGGAGAACCTCTTTAAAATTTTCTAACACAGTGTTGATTTAGAGTGAATGAGTGTAGCACACTGCCTGCTCCTGGCAGTGCTGATAAGGTAAAAATGTCTTGAAGGTTGCTTTGATAAAGCTGTGGGTCTGGGCTGGAGAATAGCCTTCCACCCTCACTGTGAAGGAATGCAGAATATGTTTGCACAACCTCCTCGATGTTGCAATACTGGCCAGCAAGGACAGACATACGTGCGTCCGAGTCTGTGTTTGGCTGGGAGAGGGAGAGCTCAGGGTGTGCCTGTCTTAAAATAATCAAGGATTTCATTGTGGAATTTATGGGGTTTAATCATTCCGTCATCTAAGGCATGAATTTTCTTTTGGACCATCTTGTGGTTTCAGTTTGTGCTTTTTTTGTATAAATGGAGCCTGACACTGGACTTTTGAGGCTCATGTTGGTATCATTTTAGTTTTGATTTTTTTTTTTTTTTTTTTATACAAACTTGTAAAACAAACAAACAATCTTGACATGGACCCCTCACATTTAGAAATTTAGAACGAATTGTGACCATGGTGCATACTGAGCAGGACATGTTACAGTTGAAAAATCAACTTCCCAGTGCTCTCTGGTGGACGAACTATGTAATGGAGCAACCCAGCTAAAAATACCCACGTTTGGGGGCTAGAGAGCTGCTGGAAACGCAGTGATGACTCGCCAACAAAATAACCAGTTTTGTAGTTTGTTGGTGTTGAATGGTGGTCTGCAGCTTGGCAGGTGTCTCGCCTAGGTAACACGTCGTCATCCACTCCACCTCCAGAGGACAAAGTCAGCTAACATACTACTCTAAGTCAGAGTCCTGCACAGGACAATTTTTGAAAACCCAGACCCGCTTTACCCGTAAAGCTCAGTACCAGGACCGACCTGTTACCCGTCATTGTGTCCAAGTCAAAGCTGCATCTGCCCACACCTGTTAATAAAAGTCCAGCGACCTGACCTGCACCCATGATTAAACACACACAGGCTACCGTCACTCACATTAAGCTGGGTTCCCTGTTCTTGAATTACAAATCCGGCAGAGGGATAGTCTCTTTCACTGGCTGTACTTGATGCCGGGATGGTGAAAACACTCCGTGCAATCACTGCCAGGTTAGGACATATTTTAGCATGGCATAAAACCTCTAAAGGATCCTCCTTAGGCTGCCACCTCATCCTTGGGCTGCAAATTTTAATTGCTGGAGTCCTCCACGTTGGGGACGAATGTGAAGCTAGGGTCAAAGGTTTGACTTGTATCATTGACTTTCAAAATAAAATGAATTGCGGCTTAATAATAGTGATTTAGATGTCAAAATAGTAAACGTATACTGCACATCCTTTTCACTTGTTTTATCCTGGACAAGACAACCATTTACGCTCGCATTCACACCCACAGCCAATTTAGAGTCACCTATTAACCTAACTTGCATGTCTTTGGACTGTGGGAGGAAGCTGGAGTACCTGGAGAAAACCCATGCTGACAAGTGGAGAACATGCAAACTCCACACAGAAGCTTTACCACACTACAATACCTGAAAGGAACGAAACTACTCTGAAAACAAGTGTAAGTAAAACACACCAATGGTTGACTTTGGCAGAAAGTAAAATGGGACAGAATGGCTTTGCTAAGGTAGAATAATTTGGCACTGTGTTTGGGATTTGCTGTAGAGGGTACTGCTCATGCTCATACACTATAAAATGAACCCCAGACAATTTCAACAAAGACAATACAGTACCTCTGGCTTATATAGGACAGCATAACATTATGCAAAGACTGTGAAGGTGATATACAGTAGTGCACAGAGCTCTCAGTGTTCCCATGAAAAGAGTGCTATAAAAGCATCCAGAGACAGGTCTCTAGGAAAGTGTAGCTGTCATCCAGTATGGGCTCCAATAGGCACAGCACAGCCACTAAAAATAGTCCACAAGGTTTAAATTTAGGTCAAAATGTGTTGTGTGCAGAGGATGCTACTGTTAGATTCAGGGCTACGACTGCCATCTTGTGGGTGAAATGGTGCAATTGCAATGTGGATCAGACAGCAGGTCCTTGAAAAAAACTCAATCATGTGGTACGATCCCTGTTGAGGAAGTGGGGAACATTTGATGCACAAGCACACAAAGAATTTATTTGCGTACACCTCCTCTGATGTGTGCTACTTGAAGTGTGTGTGTGTGTGTGTGTGTGTGTGTGTGTGTGTGTGTGTGTGTGTGGTGTGACAAGAAGATGAAGAGAAGCAGCCTGAAGGGGGAATGAAAGCAAATAAGGAGGGAGGGGAGAGAAGAGAGAGCGACACAGACACACGAGCGAAGCTGTTCTGTGAAAGCAGGAGGAGCAGGAAGGCAGGATGAGGAGAGGAGTAGCGGAGGAGGTGCAGGAGACCACCATGAGATCTGGGGTGTGAAGGCGGTAACAATTAGCAGGAGAGATGCTGCTCACGCTGCTTTTCTACCTTCGAGTCAAAGGTAGGGGTCAGAGTGGATGTGTCTGTCACAGGGATTCAGTCAATATCAGGTCACCTGAGGTGTGTGCAGTGACAGCCTGAGAGCATGTCAGACTCAGTAGGAAGGTGGCATGGGAACGGAGTTGAGTTGAGGTGAGCTGCTTTGCCTTTTTGCCAGCGATGAAATCATTAATATTCACCCAGGGATGGAAGTAGGTTACTTTGATCTTCCTTCTTTTTAATACTAATCATGCAAATACACTGACATCGCTGCACTGTCTTGTTGCATGCACCCCATGGTTTGAATGCAATCTTAGCAACTAGATCCATTTTCCACAAGGTCAGTTAGACTCCAGAGTAACTGTTTAACAGAGTGTGTCTTTCATCCTCACATCAGCAGCTGCATCTAAATTGAATATCCCCTGTTTTTCCTTGCTGGGAGCATGTGAGGCTTTCCTCTGTAAGCTGCACATTGTCAGCCCTGACAACTTGTGCCTCTTGGTTCTTCTCAGTACCATGTGTGCTGTCGATTTGGATCTGTGTAACCCATTTAAACCATCAGTCTATCTGTCTCCACGAGGCAGTGACTAGTAACAAAGTTAAAGTCTGTCTCTGTACATTGTTTTAGGATAGTGAAGTTTCTTTTAGCCATTTCCAGCAGTCTTGGGTAGGACGTACTCTACATAGTCGCTGCAATCATACAAATTAGTTATTGAAATTGTATGATTGCCATAGAGAGTGACTTGCGATTAAAAACTTAATTACAGAAGTCATTCTGAAATTAAGTATTATACATGGTATACTTTATACATAGCACTTGATACACATAGTAGGGGTGGGGGAAATAATTGATTCCTCGATGCATGGCGATGCAGACATGGATGATTCGGCATTGATTCACAAATGTCAATCAGTTATCTAAATGTTAATTAATAACGTGATATTGACAGAAACAAAGCGATGGAACTCAAGAACTCAAGAGTTAACTTCATGTTCACAAAAGTTACAAGCTTGTTTTGATTAATGTCTAAATAATTACCTGTGCCAGGCGAACATGAACTATGTTGTGAATACTTTGTTCTACTGTCACCCAGAGACAAACGTTAGTGGAGCAGAGTAGGGATCAGCAGTAATGTTAACAAATGAGGCTGACAAGCAGCTTCAGCCATTCCATTTTTCTATATTTTGATGTGACATTAATCAGAGTATGCACAGCTGCATGTAAACAGGAGTATAAGAAGAATATTCAGTTCATTAGCCATGTAAACAGCTTGGTAGGAATATTGTTTGTTTTGTTTTTTTAATAAGGACAAAAAATGCAATTTTCTGTGCATGCAAATGTAGTGTTTACCTCTCAGTTGCCGGCTGCGTGCGTTTTTTGGAGGCAGCAACAATACATCATGGTTAAATGAAAACATAAAATGAGTCATTTTGCCCTGGTCAGTGGGTGTTTGTTTTTTATTTTTTTGGTCTCAGCTCGACTGTTTCTAACATGGTGGCCAGGTCAAAAACTTTCTCATTTTACAGCTAAGCAGTACACTAAAATATGTTTCTAAATCTGAGGTGAGAAATAGGCAATGCAGTAACAGAATATTGATTCATATTTGATCAGCGCTACCTTTGACAATTAGACCGCAGTTCACAAACCGTAGTTGACACAATAGTGTGAGACACTCCCTGGCTCTGATTGGTTGTTTTCGTTGATGCACACAGGCCAATAAAACTCCAAGGCAATATAGTAGGCAGAGGAATGGGACTTTGTTCACAGACTGTCCGTCTCATTTGGTGCTGTGTGAATATAGTGACAGTTTCAGCAAATACGATTCGTCATATTTACTAGTTATTTTTGTTAAAGTATATAATTAAAAAATGTTTTTGTTTTTTTGTAAAAATGTATTTTGTTAATTATTGTTAAAGGAGCAATAAGCGAAATTCATCATTTCTAGATTGAAGGAATTAAAAAATTGCTATGTGAAGAACTAGAGGTGTAATTTAATCTGGAGTATAGCATGACCTCACACACCCTCTCTCTGTGTTGATCTCCAGCCCATTGTTTACAAGCCGGTCCGACTGCGCGTTCATGTGAATCCCCACCTCCCCCCACCCCTCTCGGAGCCCTTGGCCCTCCCTCCCTATAAAAGGCTACAGCCAGTGAGCAATGGCAGCGCATATTTTCGAAATGAAATGGCAGAGAGCGGAACGAAACCAGGGCTAACCGGTGCTTCCTCCTCAGGCTCCACTTCACTCAGCTGCCCCACAGATCCGCTGTCTCTCCCACTTTAACCTCAATAACAAACCGGAGCTAGCTGGGAGCGGCTGGTGAGGCGTTAGCCGCAGCATGACCGGAGGGAAGCACAGCCAGTTAGCCTCCGCTAGCTTCCCAACTAGCCCCGGCTCTCTGTTTGGATCCAACTGGAGCACCGAGCTCTGGTTTGTTATTCAGGTTAAAGTGGGAAGAAGCAGCAGGTTTATTGGGCAGCTGAGTGAAGCTGGGTGAAGTGGAGGCTGCGGAGGAAACACCGGGATGGGTTAATGTCTGGAGCTTGAGCAGCCCGCGAGCCAGGCGGGCTGCCTGGTGGGCTCCAGCCGACCCGGCTAGTGCTAACACCGGGAGCTAACGCTAACGTTCCTCCTCTTCTCTGTGAGTGAGAGCGATGTTTTAGCCTAGCAAGCAGCCCGTCTGGCTCGCGGGCTGCTAGGCAGAAGGGAGGAGTGGCTCATGACACACTTTGTTTTGGTCTACAGGCAGTGCACAACAGCAAACCTAGCGGTGAAACGATTTCGCTTTTTGCCCCTTTAATAATTTTGTTAATGTAAAGAAAAAAGAGAACCAAAATTGAACACGTCTAAAATCAAGAGAATACCCCAGATGCAGGAACATAGCCGAGGTTTTTAGAAATACTGAGGTCATGAACCCATTACAGAGAGTTCCCATCCCATAGAAATTTTTACATGAAAAATCTTTTGCTATTTGGTTATTTCATGTTTCTGTGTTCACTCAACTAGTCAGTGGTGGTACAAACGTTAAGCGCTGGACTAAAATTCTGGTGGGTATACTGAATGCTTCATTTACAAGGACATGATCTCAGTGTCCTCAGTTACTGTGCTGCCCAGAAACATTAGTGCTGAAACAGTTTGGCAGTATTATAGTTGATCAACAGAAACTTTGTCAAAGACAAGAAATACCAAATGTGGAAGTTGTGGCCTCTCAAATGTAAAGACTTGCTTGTTTTGTTCTGTTTCATATAACCCTATTATCTTGGAAAAAGTGAGCAATTCAAAAGCATATCTTTGAGTTTTTAGAATATTTTATACTAATGTATTATTCTTTGACATTTTTTAGACTAAGTGATTACTGAACAAAAGTGAGTAGATTAATCAACTATGAAAACTATTTGGTAGTTGCAGCTCTAAAATACATGCATGAGTGAGTCTTCATACAAGGCAACTTACAGTAGACTATAGGGGATTTGAAACCAATCCAGTTGTCAGTTTGTTGTGAGATGAACAGACAGAAGAGGTATTAAGTCTCCAAGTTAAGTTTCGCCAGGTAAATGAACAATCAGTGAAAAAAGTCGGTTAAACATTGCTGGAAATACCAGTCAGTTGAACTAAGTTTTTCTTATTATTTTATTAATGTACACATTTAAATGACATAAAATACATGTTCTAATGAGAGATTTTTTTTTTTGTTTTTTTATTGTAGGCTGTTTGCTATGTGATTGCATTCACCCAATGAAAGTGTCATTGTAATAATAAGATACGTTTTCTAAAGATTTATTTTCTTAAAGAATATTATTTTCAACAAACATAGTTTGTTCGCTTATTATTTCATATGTTGTTGTCACATTTTGTAGGATAATTTGCAATGTTCATAATGCACAGTGTTTAGTGCAACACATTTCAGCGGCATTTAAAATACAATTTGGTCATTAAAAATTGTGATTAACAATTTCAAATGGCTCTTAGTGTATACATGGTATTTTTCAGGAAATTTTTAACCTCATAGATTAACTGTGTGCCATTTTAACTGTTTTCTAAGTGCTTTCTAACTTTTAGACTAGTCATCTAGTCTAGGTTTAAACTTCCGTTTAAACGTCAGGGAAATTAGTCATAGTCAGGAACATTCCTAATTCACAATGCTGTTAAGATGTCTCACAGTTGTAGAGTCAAGCTGCAATTCTTCATCTCAAACAACAATGTTTTGTAGTAGTTAAAGGTTTTTTTTAGGCAAGTGACATTTTCATTTAAATGTTAATTGATCAGATGGAATTTTTGAGTGATTGTTTTCCAAGTTCTTTTTTTTTTTTTTTTTAGCAAAAAGTTAGTGATGAGTTAATGGAATATAGTCTGGCTGTTGGAGGCTGGTTCAAATCACAGACTGTATAAAATAAGGGAAGTAGCTACTGTGATGGTACCTATTGGTTCAGGGACTCCAATTTTGAGGCCTTGTGTTCTGCATTATGGCCACTGCCATCTTTTTTTTTTTTTTTAGAGCTAGAAGTGATCCTATCTGGACAAGACCATGGACATAACCCTAGAACAAGCTGCTGGCTTAGTTAGCGGGTTGCGTTAACAGCTAGAATTAACTGTGATAACACTAATGCTAATGCTAATTTTTGCGAGCAAACCTAGACTTAAAACCGTTAAAACAACCCTTAGAGGGTCTTTCAGTACACCCAAACACTGAACAAGACTGAACAAGACCAAAACATCACTGTTAACTTTCATGAACCTGAAACTGAAAAAGTGACGGCTATGGCCATGCTCTGTGAACCTAAGGTTACACCATGGTTGCGTTACCTCACCAATGTTGTTTTCTAGGTAGTGACTTGTCAACGGATGGCAAATGCTTGTAACTCAAAGCGTCCATGCTCTTAATTATGTAGACCTTTAAACTTAATTACATGTTGAAATTAGCTGTAGAGAACATTTTTGTTGTTGTTGTTGTAAACATGTTTATTTCTGCTGTTGAGTTGGGCATTTTAACATGGGTTCATTGGGATTGACTGGCTTTTGGAGCCTCTCAAGTGGCTGCATTGGCTTTATTTTTCAGCCCTGACGTTTGCTGCTTTGATAAAATAATGGTAAAAATATTCTACTTGTTTTCATGTCTGGAATTTTATGTTTTTATTTTTGTGAGTGTGTTCCAGGAACACATGAGGGGAAGCACAGGTTCATGGATAATTGCAGCTCTTTCATAGATGCTTCAGCTGATTATATAACAGCACTGATGAGATTGTCTGTCCCAAATCAATGCACTGCTTTTATTTAGTGTGTTTTAGAGAAGATGAGCAGAAATGGAAATAGCTGCTCTCTGCCTGTGGCAACTCTAGCACCACTAGGCTGTTAAACTAAAACGCTAAGTAATTTAGGACATGATCAATCAGTGACCCTAACACAGGTCTGTCAGTGAACACACACACACACACACACACACACACACATACACATATACCACTACAGATGGAGCAAAAGTGGATATACTAACTGAATGCTAAGATCTCAAATGCCTGGACCACCAGAACAACAACTATGGGTAGCCAGTACTTTTCATCTGAGTTGATATATGTTAATGTATTGAACCTTTTGAGCTTTAATACTTTTTGCAAACTATGGTGTCAGTTTCTTTGTGATGCTCCGCTATAGTACATGCACATTCGACAGCTTGTGGTGACCGCCCCACAAAACTTCTCTGCGGCACGTTACCAGTCATCATCTATAATTTTACATTAATAAAGATAAAATATTTAAATTATTATATTATAGTATTATATTTATTTAATTAAAACATTTTAATGCAGTGATTCAGCATCTCAGGTAGAAAGAAATGACACTGGACAATGATCTGTTGTTCTTTGAGAGGCAAATAGCAGATGTCCCAGATGTCCCAGTTACCCATTCATGTGGTGTTGGATTTATCTGAAAAAATGAGCTCCCAATCATATTTCATGATGAACCTGATCTATTTCCTTTGCTTTTTGTAACCAGCGGGTTGTTTAAATGCTCTGAGCAATAAAATACAACACATCCTATTTGTAGCTTCCATGCTGTTGTTACATTACAACTTTGGGTGACCTGAATACATCATTGGCCTTGGCTGACGGAGGTCTCAACTCAAGTCCAATTTATTCAGTCCTTATTCGTTCATTCAGTGCCCTATGCTGCACTTTGTTAGTAACAGTGGAGAAATGTGTTTGGAAAAGTTGGGGATTCATGAGCATTCGCATGTTCAGCAGGCTGACCTGGTTTTATGGAAAAAAGCAGTTAAAAAAAGATTTGTTAGTTCATTTTCGCCCATCACTTACCATTGCTTCAGCAAGGCTTTCCATTTGTACACGACTTAATTCTCAATGGTCTTTGATCAGTATACTTACTGGCTTTAAAGGTATACTATGCAGAAAATGTCGATTACTGTTTAACAGTATCACAAGTGAAAGTGATAGTCAGCCCCACATTCACTCTCGTTGGGAAACCTTGCATAGTATACCTTTAAATACAGTTTCCATAACTGACCAACATTGCAAAGTGTAATTGCCCAAAAACCATGTACTAGATTTTCTTTGGTTTATGGACCTACAGTGTTTACTCCCTGGAGTATTCATCATCCCAATACCCATAATGAGGTGATTACCCTTGTGTCAAGGGTGTATTGTCTCTCCATGAGTGATTTTCTGTCTTGACTTTGAATGTTGTCCTCTAATCTTTGTTAGTTCACAGATTAAGGAGTTTAGCAGCTACTTTCACCATCACCAAAAAAATTTAATTTCACTTTGGTTATGCACAACATTCGGATTCACAGTCATATGATAATAATAATAATAATACATGACTGAAAAGGAGCAGGGAGAAGAAAAATCTTGTTTTGCCTGCCCCTTACTCAAAACATGAATAGAGACAGATGGTCGGCCATTCACAGTTAGTTAACAACCAATACTTCCAATAACATGAGAAAAAGAAGAATCAAACGCCATATACAGTAGTTCACCTTCAACTGAGGAGACTGATTATCAGACCACTTCATGTAGTCTAATTGATCTTTCTTTATACATTTTCTTGAACTGAAAAATGTTTGAACAACCCTTGAAATCATTTTGTACAGAATTCCACACCAACAACTGAAATACACATGTGCTTCAAAGTCATCCTTGCATACTGATGCTTGAAATGAAATGTCCTTCTATGGTGCTGGTCCTCTGAACTAAAAACAAACAACTTTTGTAAATGCTCTGGTAATACTCTGCTTTTGCCCTGTACATCAGTAATAAGGTCTGCAAAGGGCCACAAGCCAGAATCGAACCCGGGTCGCTGCAATGAGGATGGAGCCTTCACACATGGGGCACCCGTTCCAACCACCAAGCAACCGACGCCCCGCAAATGCACTTTGAAAGTGGAAGAGGCAAACTCCTGGTAGTCATTACCTTGCCAAATCCTGGCCACAAAGTCTGTTGTTTGTGGTTTCACCCTCGAACAACTTCATCCTCCACTTTGTAAATCCACCAGCAAACCGCCTGGCTTCCAGGCCGTCCATCCCGACTGCAGCATGCTGGACAGATTATGAAGCTAAATGCAGTTATGCAGTTAAGTCTCAAACTGAATAATTTTGGGCTACTCCTATAATGGTGCTATATTTTTTATATACTTTCTACAGGTGTTCATTATCAAAATATCAAAATGTGTGAAATATATTCTTAATATTTCAATTCCAATGGCTGAATAAGAACTAAAAATTCATTGCTCTTTGAAATGGTGTACTCACATTATTATGTTAGTATGTTGTCATTATATTAGTGGGATAAAATAGTTTCCTAATGGCAGGAATATTGTTTGTTGCAAATATTTTTGGGACAATATGTCATCCAACAGAAGTGGTCATTGTGACAGGCTTAACATAAAATACATAATAGTATTTATAGTAGAAACGTCATACTGGTTGGATGGAAATATACTGCAATGAGAAAAAGATAGTGTACATTAGTATTGTATCTGTATCAGCTGATGGTGTCAGTGCCCACTTTAGAGACAGAAATGATTCCCTGAGTTGCCAAGCCTCAGCTCTCATTGGTTGGATATGGATGCGTATCACACGGTGATAGCTCTGTTGACATGGTGTCGCCTAGAGTGGCTGACTCATCAACACGTGACACTGACTTGTGTACAGTCTCTGGGGAACCCACACTGACTCCTAAATCTTCATCAAATTTCAGCGATCCCAACATTGAAATTGGACATCTTTTTTAATTTCATGCACTTTGCAATGTCCGTTCTCCCCTTTTTTTTTATCTAGAACACACTGATTAAAAGAACAATTGAATAAATGCCTTAATTAGAAGTCAAACTAAGAAAGTTAGTCATGGTACTACTGAGCATCCCTGATCTTAGAGGTCTAATTGTGTCTAAAAATGCCTCAGGGTTGCTTCATTGATTCCTCTCAGCTTTTCAGAAGTCACCAGAAAATAATTTGCCACTTTGCACAAGTGACAAGTTCCATAGGAACATGGGGAGACCCTTTCTAGACGAATACATGCAGTCACACACTGCTGATTACTGCTGATTCCTCAAGAAATCAGTGACGATATACAGTACATTCCCAGTCTGAAGGCCTTGTGTGCTCTTTTTTTTTCCTTTTTTCTTTTTTTCTTGGAAGTGTATCTGAGGGAGGGGGCGGGTGTTGTTGGTAGCAACTTGTATGCCGCTACTTTCCTGCGAGTGAGAGGAACAATGTCTGGAAATGAGTCAAGCCCTCGTAAATGTCCTGTTCTAGAGAGGTTTGGCAGTACCACCCTGCTCTCCTGCTACACAATTCCCCACATAAGCTACAGCACAACACCAGCAGGCTGTCTACTCCTCTTTATATCTTCAGCAGACAAAATGGCAGGACTGTGTGCGATGGCCTTTGCATCCGGAGGTGTAGTATTGTGTTTTGATTCATCATCTGAGAAACCGTTTGACTTGTGTGCCGTGGCTTCCTCAGTCTGCGTCTTTCTTACTCTCATTCTGGCACCTTGGCAGAGAAATGGGGCAATGCAACACTCATCTCTCTCCAGAGGGAGATGTTGTAATAGGTCAGCTCTTTGAAGGCCCGCTAGTCAAGTGCAAGTGGTGTGCTGCACATGTCTGAGGCAGCTGTGTTTCTGGTTCACATTGCTTTCAGGCTGCAAGGACAATCCTAGCAAAATGTATACAAGAACTGATCCGCCCCCTGATTCAGAAATTGTTTTTTAATTGGATGCAGTGAGCAGCAACATCTGCTATAACTAGAGGGGGTCATTATCTGTGCTGGGATTGATAATCTGAATATTATGAGTAAAACATGAAATGATAGATGAGGCTGGGAATCCCCACTGGTGTATTTATTTGTAGTTGTGGTTGGCACTGACCCATTTTTTTGGCTCAGTATTGGCACAATATTTACAATCACTCCTGATTTATCTGTGCTCATATTTTTAACTATTCACCCCAGATTTAACATTACTGGCTCTCTACTGCATGCCTTTGGCTCTATACATCTGTCACTGCCCTACAGCAACGCTTCTCCTCACTTGAATCTAATTTGGTGTGTGAATTCACACTTCATACACACCAACCTCATCTAAAGATAATGCTCCTGGTACACCTGAGGCCATGAGTGAAGTCAGGCTGTTGTTATTTAAAACTTTGTTTGCACCTTGAAGCAACACTTTTTTGTGGTGAATGTGAAGTCTTCTTTAGCTGAAGCCTCAAAGAAAACACAGAAGTCTTCAAAAATTAATTCTTCTTCAATTTGGGCAAGAAGCTGGTGCTATTGAAGAGCGTGGGGTGGATCTAACTGAGAAGCCAAGGACACTTTCTGCAGACAGCCTGTCAATCAAAATAGCCCGCCCTTAAGTGTATGTGACTTTAAACTTTAATACAATGTAAAGAGGACAACTTCAGTATTTTTCAACCTGGGCTCTATTTCCCCATGTGTATGTGTGCATATGATTCATGGGTACCACTCGTTCTAAAATTGGTTCAGTATTGAGCCACGAAACGAGCTAAAACGGTAATGGGGGCAAATGCGTCCCGTATAAAAGTGCTTTTTTTTCGCCACTGACCGGTTCAGATTGCCAGTGCTATCTCTGTAAATAGCATATGGTAGCAGTCCTGGGGCAGTGGTGGCAGAGTGTGAGTGAGTGGAGTCAGCTGTCAGTCAGTGTTGGAGCAGAGAGGCGGAAGGTGTCCCCGCTCTGTATTGTAAATGAGTATGTGTGTGTGAAGTGTGTGTTTTTTCGCCACTGACCGGTTCAGATTGCCAGTGCTATCTCTGTAAATAGCATGCTAACTTAGCCTTTCCCTTACCTCTGGGCTGTGTGATGTCACGAGCTTTGCTCCACTGTGTCTGTAGCTCTCTCTACTTGTGGGACAGCCATTTTCTTGAGGAAGAGGTGTTTCGGGATTGGATGTCTTCTCTTCTTCGGCTGGCAGTAGTCATCTTGGGAGAAGTGAGCACTGCAGACCCGATGGTCTGCAAGGCGCAGTGTCCGGAGAGGAGTGTTACCATCCATTTGTAGCACAACTAGCCACAACTTCAGCATCTCGCCGTCCGACAAAGGCGGCCTATGAAAGCTGTACGGGGTGTTGGGCGACATCCTGTTCTTGCGTTCGGGAAAAAGGCCCGTTTATTTGAGCACTCCAAAAACTCCGGTAACGCTCCAGGGGGTAGCACGTAAAAGACTCCGTCCTCTGACTCTTCTAGCGTAACACACACTTCACACACACATACTCATTTACAATACCTTTCTGCTCCAACACTGACTGACAGCTGACTCCACTCATTCACAGTCACCACTGCCCCAGGGCCGCTACCATATGCTATTTACAGAGATAGCACTGGCGATGTGAACCGGTCAGTGGCGAAATAAAGCACTTTTATACGGGATGCGTTTGCCCCCGTTACCGTTTTAGCTCGTTTCGTGGCTCAATACTGAACCAATTTTAGAACGAGTGGTACCCATGAATCATGTGCACACATACACATGGGGAAATAGAGCCCAGGTTGAAAAATACCGAAGTTGTCCTTTAATAGTCACTTCCATGCAGTTATCATGAATGGTGAAATTAGCTATGGAGACCAATACCATTTTTTGTACCAGGCTGTAAACATTGACTGCTTCTGGAGCCAGCCTCAAGTGGCCATTAGAGGAACTGCAGTTTGGGGCACTTAATTTTTCTAGCCCTGGTGGTTGCTGCTTGATTGACAAACAGGACACGAGACTTGTGACAGTAACGCAGGACTGTACAAACCCTGATAAGAGTCGATATATTTTGAACTCAGACAGACTCAGATTCTAGGTCAGGTCTCAATTATTAGTGACAAGATGGACAAGGTGAAGACTCAACTCTTTGGTTTGAGCCTTTTAATCAATGAGGCTTTAATTAATTCTTAAAGCTTTTGAAAATTGGATTCAAATCTTAAAGAGCAACTTAACTCCCTGTTGTAGCCTTAACACGTTTCCCTTCACAAATTCAAAAATGCATTCAAACACTGACACCTGTCCCAGGAAAGGTTAGAGGGGTTCAGGGGACAGGATAACTTTTCTGTGGAAAAGTCAATTCTGTTGTGGCTAACATAACAGACAGGGACCAGGATTAATTGAAAGTGTAGTAAAGGGACTGTAAGTCACTCTAAGCATTTCTTAAAAAAATTGATTGATCATGACAAAATGTGCAAGGTTGGAAATATCTTCTTTATCAAAACATTATTAAGACTTAAACACGTAAACGCTCAGCTAATCTGCTTCATCAGGACTGTGGGGGTGTGGTTTGATCAGATTTTATGGGCAGTGGCCTAAGAACAAAGGCAAACAACCCCCAAACCGTCAGATTTTGTTTCAGATAGTGAGAAACTCTGAATAATGCATGGAAATACATGATATCACCTTTTTCCAACTGAGCCTCACCCACATCAAATCAATGACAAAAGCCATGACAAAACCACAAACAGAGAAATATCATGTTTGTTGTTTGTTTGTTTTTTGTTTTTTTTTGGATCAAAAAAGCTACAATGCTCACTGAACAGCACTGTTTTGTACATACCATGTTTACTCTACTCTACTCTACTCTACTCTACTCTACTCTACCCTACTCCACTCCACTCCACTCCACTCCACTCTGTAATGTAATGTAATGTACTGCATTTTAATAAAATATAATATAATACATTATAATATAATATGTTTTTTTCTCAATGGACTGTCAAGACTATTGATGGAATATTCACCATTTAAACCCAGTGTCTGATGAATGCCATCTGTATGGCGGATAAACACACATGCATGAGGAAAATATTGTAACAGTGTGACCACTGACACAACAAAACAAGTATGTTGGCATGGCTACTGTACATATCACTGTGGTCTTAAAATGACTTCAGATTCAGGTGGATACATTGATCTTGAGTGATTGGTTGGGAAAAATCGAATCACACTCCCCCACGGAAAACAGTCGGAGTGGACACAATGTCAAACTGTAGATGGAAACAGAGTGTAATGAGTCGACAATTTTATGTATTTCTTTTTTTTTTCATTTTATTTGATAGGGACGATTCAATTTAACATAGTTCCAATACAGAGTATGAGACTGATGTGTTTCACAGAGAGGTTTTTTTTTGCTATTGTTAATTTTCAGCTCTTGGCCCTAGTTGGGCTTTGACATGTAGACCTATAATGAATACACAATAAACATGGAAGACACAATAAAATACCACAATACATAGATACACTTATACTATTACCCCTTAGTTTGAGTGCAGTTAGCTAAAAGTGGGTACAGCTCTGGTTTGCTTTTAGCCAGCGCTTCACCTTTGTTGTAAAGGATTTTAAATCTTTAATCAGTTTGATTTTAGTTGGTAATGTATTCCAGAGTTGACAGCCCTTTATGGAAAAAGCCGATTGTCCAGATTTAGATTTACAATATGGTATTTTACAATTGCCATTCACACTATTCTGTCTGAATATGAGGCGAAACAGCTAGAATAACCCCAGAGGTTTTCATGCTCTGCTGTTAGTTGGATTATCTCGTCAAAGCAGATCAAAAACCTTGACTGGAAAGTGTCATTGTGGCAGTTCTACCATTGGGGTTGCAAAGGTTCTTTCAGTTTACCTGTGGAGAGCCCCACTGTGATAGATGGAGGCCTATTGTGGGATTACTTGCTTTTACTTCTGTTGGTTGAGGGTTTAAATATCAACCAAGCAGGGTTGATCTCATTACAACAGTAAATTGTGTATTTAAACTTCTTCTGTGTAACACTCATCTATTTATCAACACTGATTAAAGACACAAAGCTACGAGCTGCAATTTACAACTTAACCAAACATCTGTGGTGGTTAATTATTTAATCACATACACTGTATTTAGCATCTAAGGTGGGTGTTAAGGAAGTATAACATGATGTGTATTTTCACCTCCCTCACACACAACGCCTCAGTGGCATATTGTGTGTCCCCCCCCCACCCCAACTCCATCACTCACCCACTAATACGGGCACGGGGGAAGAAATACAGGGTAACTATGGAAACACACTGCAATGATTCTCCAAGGCACCTTTCCTTTAGAGGCCTTGAGTTAACGGGATTAGAGGGAATTCACAGAGGAGACCCCAAAGAGCACAGCCTCTTTGTGTCTCTCCCCTGCTCGCTTTCGCTCTGATCTCCACTGCCCTGACTCAGAGAGCAATACAAAGATACTGGAATCACAAAGACATTCATCATGAGGCAAAAACAGGCAGAATGTATAGCTGATGGGTGTTTATTCAAGACAGCAGAGGCCTCTGTGTCAATGTTTTGTTGTAGTGTTGCCTGTTAATCCCCAGTCACGTACTAGGTGTCTGGTACTGTGTTTAAATCCCTCTCTGTGATGGCCTATTTGCATACAGAGATGAGCACAACTTAAATTTTGGCTGGGACAAGATTTAATGTGCTTGTCAATATCGCTTGCCAGAAAAAAAGAAAATGCGGCTTATGTTTTTTTTGGGCTGGAATAGTGTCAGTGTAGTACATTTTAGACAAGAGCCAAGAATGGTGATGGAGAAAAAAGAACAGATTTTTAGCTTAAACATTAAAAATGATGTGAGCCTCCTTATTAAAACCATCTGGAACGAGGGTTTACCCCAGGGCATGAAAACACAGCTCTGCACCCATGTTGCTCAAGAGATGAACAGCAAATCTGATTACCAGTATATTCAACTTGATTCTGTGCAGTGGTAGAATCCTTTCCCAGATAAAGAGAAGGAGGAGATTTGTTGTCGAGATGCACTTTTACTTGTAGACAATGTCATCCTGACATCCTCACAGCTAACTAACAATAGCTGGTATATGGTGGGCTGTGGCTACCATAGCAACAGAGGCAAAAAATGAGTGAGTGGAGGAGGATATCAAAGCCGCACCCATTACTGGAGCAACCAACCAGACTGGAAAACCAGTGCAGACAGTGGGAGGCACTGGGAGAGGAGCTAGTGGATAATTAGTGCGAGTCAGGAGGGCAACGCCTGATGTGGTTCAGCCAACCAGTTCACTTCATGCCGTGGTGATTTTTTTGTGGCAAACAGCAAAAGGCAACAGATCTAAGTAGTCTGATAATGTATTGATTTGTATAGCAGCAGGTTTATCAGTCAGTACTTGAAGTTGCTGTGTTGCTGCTTATACGTATGAATGATATTACTCTATCCCCTTTAAAGGAGCACTCCACTGATTTTGCACATGAAGTTCACTTGTCACTATACTGATATTGTCAACCGAGATCGGAGACTTTACATTTTTACCAGACAGTCTGTGGTACAAACTGGGGGCATGGAGTTTAAAAGAAGTTTTGGGTTAAGCAGGCATGGAGGGTCTAATGGATGTGTTAACCTAATATTTTACATCAGTGACAGAATTTTGTTTTTAATGACAGAAAAATCTGAATGCTTCCTTCATTTTGACAGATTAAAACACTGAGGGTGATTTACAGTAACTCCAGGTAATTCACACCCCTCTCCAGCTGGTGGCGAGTGCATATTTATCAGCTATTGTCTAGTCTCACATGCATAACCTTGTTGTATAGCTGGCTTCAGCCATCGCATTGGTAGCAGGCCCCTAGGAAGTGTGGCAGTCTTTGAAGTCAATTTTCGTAGTGGTGAAACAGTGATACTGCAATTTCCAGGGTCCGTCACATGATGGCCTGTGTTCCAAAAAGACTTTTTCAAATTGACTTACATTAGGAAAAGGGATGTCTACAAATCAGTGAATACATTTTTTTGAACATTAAAACTACTGCAAAATGACTCATTTCACTATCAGAATTGAATCCATTCTGTCCACTAACATTAGGAATGTCTGGAAGAGCTGCAAGATTGAATTATGTTAACCCCATTCAAGTTAGCGGAGCGCTAAACCAGAGGTTAGCCAGTCAGCTGGTGGAAGTAAGATGCTCAACAGCACTTGCTAGTGCTTGACTGCCTTAAGTCTCTTGTGTGCCTGCTCAATGGGCCGCACTGTGAGGAGGTAGTGCTGATCATTCTCGGATTGCTAGGGTAACAACACTGTAACGTGTAAAGGCTCAGACACACCGACATCAAAGAACTAGGGGCGACAAAGGCCTACTGCATTGTCTTACATTGCCTGTGTCTTGGCCAGAAATTTGCACTTGAAGATGCCGCAAAGATTACAGCCAATGGTACACTAGCACGTATCCTCTGCACCTGCTTGAGAGATAACCATTTTTGGTAAAGAACTCAATGGCTAAACAATAATCTTACCAAATTTAACAAGTTTGGTTTTTATGCCTCCACACTGGTGATAGCAGTGGCTGGAGGCATTATGTTTTCAGGTTGTCTGTTCATCCCATTTTCATGAACTCGATAGTACACTGTGAGGGAATTCCTTTAAATTTGGCACAAACATTGGACTCAAAGATGAACTGATTAGATTTTGGTGATCATAGGTCAAAGGTCAAGGTCACTGTAACCTGGTTTGTCTCAATCTCATGAACACGACAATTTTTCAAGAGGGCCTTGAGGGAGTTTCTTCAAATTTGGCTCAAACATCCATTTTGATTTAAGGATGAAGTGATTAGATTTTAGTGGTCAGAAGTAAGGGTCACCATGGCCTTGCTTCCGTTTCCTTCTCATGACAGTGATATCACAAAAAGACCTTTGAAAAAAAAAAGTTTCAAGTTTGGCACAAACGTCCACTTGTACACAATAACTGGGGACACTAATCTTGGGTGCCCACTGTGAATCTGTGATGACTGTATAGATCTTCTGTGCTGACATGTTAAAGATGGGTGTGAAGCATCCACGTTTTAGAATCTGTAGCTTCTATGTAGCAACATCCATATTTGAAGCATTGTCAACTGTCATTGCTACATATCTGCATATCTACATATCTTCAGTCTGGGCTGAAATGGATGTTAACTGTAACTGCAACTTGGCTGGTCTGCGGAGGCATGCAACTGAGAGGCAGTAATTCTAGTTTAGGGCTTGCTTTTTGTCACAATTTGTGTGGTGTTAGTTTTAGAGGCTAATATGCACGTTTTGGGATTTGAGCCAGGAATACTCAGTCTGTCGGGATGAACAAATCTTATTTTAGCCTCAAATGTCCAGTTTTTCTGAATTTTATTGAACCAGCCTTGAGAAAATTGGACAGCTAAGCTCTTCTTTGAGACACAGTATAATACCAATTCAAATACAGTTAGTGGTGTCTGCGGACAAATGTCTCATGTGAATTAGTTAAGTTTAAAAATTAAAAAATATAGTTGTGTTCTGTTGTAAAATTCTTATCAAGCTTTCTTCACCATATCAGCATTGGACAATGATTGCATGATGCCCAATTGGTTAGACATCAACAAGTCTATTCATATGTATGTAACTTTGTTCATCATAGCGAGTTACCAATCTCCTTTTGATGTCCACTACTGCTTGCTGTGTGTTAGTGCATCAAATCAAATTGTTTTCTTTTTCAAGCGCTGTTTAGTGTTACACCCTGAAATCAAAATGTCCTGCTGCTAATAGAAATATAATGGATGCCTGTAAGTGAGTGATCATCTGCACACTGGAGAATGATTAGACTAACTAATACAAGCAGACATGATGCATAATGGTTATACAACATGTAATTAGGCTTATTATATCATTTGACATGGCCTCTGGACGTCTGGATTGGACTGTGGGCTGGCATGTTTGACCGAGCTTCTATATCTGGTTGGGGGTTGTAAAGCTATACTATTTGAGTCAGTAAGCCATTCATTTAGGTGTGGAATTGTAACTTTGCCCAGCCCTGCTTTTGACATGCTGAAACTACTGGTATCTGTTAGTATTTCAGTACTTTATTAGTAGTACTACATTTTTGATGCAACATGAGACACAATCTCAAAGGCCAAATTATCACTGAAGTAAACTATGAGGACAGAAATCTGTTTTTAGCAGCTGGAAGCAGCTTGTTGCAATTGTTCTTTTATGAGAATCAAGCTTTTTGCTTACTCTTTTTGCGTTGCTACGCTTTAGGCCCATGGCGTCTTTGCCGGAGTGCTCTGAACTCCTTGAGTTGAAAAAACATCATCTCTGCTTTTTTTTCATTGTCCAATGAGATGATTAGTAAACAATGGAGGAGAAACTGGTGGTAGCAGTTGCTGATTATCCAGAGCTATACGACTTTACAAACCGCAGTAACAATGATCTCAATAGAAACGGCATGGAAACGGCCATCGTGGAGGCAAAGCTCCTGGACCAACTTGTGGTACTCTCAGTGATCCACACTCTTTTTTAGGGTCTCATATATCCACACAGATCTCTGTTTCTCTGTGCCCAGCAAACTATTTGCTGACAGCCTCTCACCCTCAACCAGAGCTACAGCAAGTACTCTGCCCATTTTAGGAGCTAGGTACTAATTACTGTAAAATAAAAAGAATAAAATAAATAAATACATAAAAGGTAGATTGATTGCATAGGAAGGTTAGGGTAAAGAGATGATGGGGTGGTGCCCAGGCTGGCAACAATAAACAGATGCTGTAAGCATTTTTTTACTAATGGCAAAAAAAAGGCAGTGCGGTGCGCCTCGCGTTTTGCAACCACTTTCTGTGTGATTGGGGCCCAAAACTGTTGCAAAATATAGATTCCATATGGATTTATAGTATCCCTCATGAGTCATACACGGAGTATATACAGATAGCGGGAACAGTTTTTGGTATACAAATTGGCATTTCTCAGCCCAGTTGCCAGAAGAAACATACGTTTCTCCAAACCAGGAATGCGTTACATATTCATGTTTCATATGTATCATGTCAGCATTTCTAAAGTGATGTAGCGTATGAGGAGACTGTCTGAGGCAAGGCACCTGTCACACTGCAGACCAGTGTTTGAGACCAACAAACAACAAAACTGGTTGTGTTGTAGCAACCTGTCACTGTGTTTTTAAGCAGCTTTTTAGCCACCAAATGTGGTACTTTTTAGTGGCCCATTGCTGTTTGTCCAGCAGAGATGGTGCCACATACAACAGTTGTTACATCACTGCTTTTCCTGCCTGGATTGTGCCCCCCAAAATAGGGTATTTTAATACTAAACATTATCTTTTTAACTATAGACCATAGGTTTTATGCCTAAACCTCTACATAATGATGTACAAATGTAAAGTATCCATGGTTTGCAGCAACATACAATAACAACATTTCTGAGGTGATCAAGTTGCATTTCTAGACTGTGCAGTCTGTACTTCCTCTGATTAGACAGATAGATAATTTATTGTACTGCACAAGAACACATAAGAACAATTAATTAACATCAGTCACAAAAACACAAATACAAGGAACACAATATACAAAAACCTGAGTCCAGATTATTGTTGCTACAGTTTGTTGAGAGCGGTGATGGCAGAGGGCACAAAGCTCTTACTGCAGCATGTTTTTTGACATAAAACAGATCTGTATCTACAGCCAGATGGGATGAGATCAGAGGGTGGCTGGGGTCATGTGCTATAGTGAGTGCTTTGCGCGATGACAGTGTCAGTGAGGGCTGGGAGGTTGGGAGTAATGATTTTAAAAAACATTGTGTTTGATTTTGAGGAGTTTGCTCCTGTTGGTGACAGTGAACATGGTGAAGTAGCATGTGGAACTGTAGAGAAGGATGGGTTCTATGATGCTCCTGCAGGAGGAGAAGGAGGTGGGATGTGGCTGCGATTGCCCCAAGTTTCTGTATGGTGGAGAGGATCTGTTGGCACGGATGTTGGTACTGTGATGTTCAAAGCTAAGTTGATTGTCAAAGGTGATTCCAAAGTACTTTACACTCTCTATCATCTAAAATTGTTCATTGTTCATGGAGATGTGGCAAAGGGGGGTACGGGGTTTGTTGCTGGTTTCAGTGTGGAGCTCCACTGATTTGCACCATCCACTTGTAATTCAGCATTTAAACATTGCACCACCAGGCAAAGTAAATGTTAACAAACACAAGACTAAACCCAGGGAACAGAGGCACATCCAGAGCTGTTTGCTCAGGTTTTCACATTGTTGAAGGCCAGCATGTAGAAATCCTAAATAATGCAGCATGCCCTAAAGGATACCAAAATATGTAACAATTATTAATAAGCCTCAAGAGGCACCAAAATAATGTAACTTGAACACCTTAATTGGTATAAAAGATAAAGCAGCACTCAAATACAGGCAATCACAAATAACCAGTATTTATTATAAATGACAGAATTTAACTTAACATGAAATTCACCTCGGGACACCACCCTTCCTAAAGGGAAAATGACGACATAAAATAATTCAGTCCCAATTCTGGAGGTTGACTCATAAACAGTGACCATACTACATCATAGAAATTGTTTAATTAAGTTTTTTTATATAACTTAAAGGCTTATCAAGCTACTAACTACACAGACAACTATTAACTACTGGCATACAAATAGATTAATAAATAAATACAGTGCGCAAATGACTTAGGACCACTGTATAGCAGATTTACTCATTGAATGATATCTGGGTGAGATGTATTAACTTTTGGAAACACTGGAGATCACTACTAAGCTGATGATACCTCAGACCCCAATCAGTGAGATTTTCAGAGGATTATTCCTGAAGCATTTCAGCATCTTTACTATACTGCATAATCACAGGAAAGAAGTCCTTCACCTGATGGTTCTTAAGGCCAGGGGGAAAGTTGTCTGTCGTTTCTTGCTTAGGCTGCTTCCTGTAGGGCGATGACATCGTAGATCGCCTCCGCTTGGCTGAGGGGAATTGAGAATTCTGTCTCCCGGAGTTTGCTGGATACTGATGCCTTCAGTAGGTTTGGTGTGGCCCAGGAATTCAGAGGAGTTCAGGATAGCCTCGGAGTTCAGGGCCCGTACACAGAGGGCCAAAAGAGAAGAGACTTACCTAAAAGCAAAACAAGCAAGCACAGAGAGGGAAAAAGTGAAGGAAGCCTTGGGCTTCTTTTTCTTGTCTGGTGTCTCATGGTCCGTGGCACAAAACCTCCCACCACTGAATCTCTCCAGTGTAATTATTTTCTCTGTTAAACTTTCTTTTTATCTCATGTATTTATGCACTTAATTCAGGTGAAGGAGACTATATTTTAAGTCTTATTTTGATGCAAAGATTTGCTACATCAGCCCTACCACTAATACCAGTTCAGGCTGGCAGGATAGGAGCATGGGTTGTTAATGTTAGCCTGTAAAGCACCACTAGTAGCCTGGTAATGAAGCAGTGTTCTCTTATATTTTAAGACTTTGATTTGATTGATTGGTAGCATGAAACTTGTGCACTTGTTGTGAGGGAATCGTTAGAATTCATGCTTTTTTTTTTTTAAATGGAAAATTTCATTGTGATAATACCATTATTGCCATAGTTGGATCTGTTTACAGAAATGCCATCAATGATGATGATAATGACTTATCAGGGTTTTGAAGGGTAGTCCAATTTCATAGGGGTAGATTTCAACCCCTACCCCTTGTACAGTAACAAAGGGGCAAAGAGACACTCAAAAACAAAAAAAATATATGAAATGGGACTGGGCCTAATGTGTCTGATAGGGTTGTTTCAGCAGATCATGATATTGATGAATCCCAGCAAACCTTTTGTGAGAGAGTAGAATATTTTTGAATCACTTAAATCATTGTTTGATTTGACAACAGAAGTTTCAGCACAGCGCTTGGTGCATGTTTCTGCCCTGAAGTTTATTAATAGCTGACTACATGCTCCTTTTATAAATAGCTACACCTTCATGGTCTCACCTGAATAAGAAGCATTATGGAGCACTAATAAGTCCATTCATCACCAGGGGCAAAAGAAAGGGAGGGATGGAGATCTTGAGGAGAGGAGGAAGCAGGGGAAGAAGGAGGAAAATGAAGGGATAGGGTGAAAGAAGAGAGTAGACTGGTGAATAAAGTAGTGGTGAGGGAGGCAGGCGCTTTGGGTGTGTGTGTGTGTGTGAGCATGCGTATACATCGTAGAGAAATCTGATGTGTGTCTACCCCCCACTTAAAATCAGACTTCTGGTGAAGGAAGAGCCGCAGGACCTTTCCCTCAGCTCTCACTCTTTTCTATCTCTCCAACTCTTCCCTTCCTCTCTGTCTTTCTCCCCTGTAGTAGCTCACATCCATCCTAACAGTCCTTCACCATGTTGGTACTCTACAACTGTTTTCTCTCTCTCCTAGAATCGATCTATCGCCGCGGGGCCAGAAGATGGAGGAAACTCTACCGAGTCAACGGACACCTCTTTCAGGCCAAGCGCTTTAACAGGGTAAGTGCCTTCAAAACTCAGTGATACACACTCCCATCTGGGGAGATCATGCAGTAATGCCTGAACAATGCTTTCGCCAGTTCAGTTAATTGAGCCCGTCTTCACTGGGGATACAGGGGATTATGTTGCTGGAAGACACACAAAATTTTAAAATGATGTTTTATCCTTGTTGTAATATAGTATAGGGTGAAGTTTGGTGTATCTTCAGAATTCTAAAGACTTGTACCAATTTTAGAATTAATATGAACTGGTCTTTCCCCCACTGAATTTTGCCAAAGAATTTAGAGAAGCTATGAATGAGCAGAACAAGAAAATAGAGCTGAAATGATTAATCAGTTAAATGTCAATTATTAAACTAAGCACCAGCTTAATTTTTAATCAATTAGTCGGTTTGAGTAGGGGGGAATGTGAATAATTTCTGGTTTCTTTACTCCTCTGTAACAGTAAACTGAATATCCTTGGGTGTGGACAAAAGACATTTAAGGACATTATCTTGGGCTTTGTGAAACACTAATAGACACTTTATACTATTTTCTGACATTTTATCGACCAAACAGCTAATCAGTTACTCAACAAAACATTCCACAGATTGATCAGCAATGAAAATAATCGCCAGTTCTAGCCCTGCTAGAAGAAGAGGCACAAGTTTGTGTTCATAGTCAGCAGCATGTCTGTGCCATCAGTGTTTTTTGCAGCCAACACAGAAGCAGTTAGCATTCATTAATTCTGTAAGCGTTAAAACAACTTGCATTGATGTCATCCTCACGCATTTATGTTTGGAAATGACTCTACCTTTGACTCAGGAAGTTGACGTTTCCCACTCCTCACGAAGCTCTGATTGGCTTACATCAATAAGCCCAACACCAGACCTAGCTGAATCATTTGAAGACATCTGAAATTGGCAGTGATTCAAAGTCTGACACCAGGCTTCTGTATATTCGGGAAAGCAGCTGAAAGAAAATAGCGTTCGAACATGAAAGTGTTTTGTTACTTGGGAAAAGGTACCCTGGGAACCAGATGAATCTGCAAGTGCATGTCTCATTTCCTGGTACCCCTCCTGTTCAAATGGATTTCCACCAGGCCAGATCCTGGGCAGGCGAATCACAACCGGTTATCCAATATGGGGTGGGTTTGATAAAATGATCAACAGAGGAATATCACCGGCCTTTTTTCAGTCCACTAGGCTCACGTAATTCAGATCAAACTGTCAAACTAGGCAGCGCTTATCAAATATGAATCAAGATTGTGTTACTGCTTTGTCGGTTTTCCACCTGGGATTTTTTGAGAAACACATTTTAGTGTACTGTTTAGCTGTAACTTGAGAAAGTTTGTGATGAGGCCGCCACTTTTTCCTGCTCGAAAATAGGCCAAGCACTGTCCCAACTTGCATGTATGTATGTTGGTTGTAAGTCTATCCAATGAGTACACAGGTATTTTAGTCACAGTCCGTTAATAAGTGACCCCTGAAAATCAAAAATGAATCGAGAGGTCAGAGATTAATTAACATTTGTGATTTTGTCTGGTGGTGTTAGGCTAGAGAAAAGATACGAAAGATCTGAATTGAGGACTCACATCCACATACTTGCCTTGTCGAAAGATTTCAACCCCATCTCATGGTCTTCATCAGCAGGTTGTGTTTTTAATAAACTTCACATTTTGTCCAATGCCAGTGTTAAGTACCAATGCAAAACATAATCACATTCCATGCACTTAATGTTCCCCTTTTTAACAGCCATAACCTTAACTTTTAGTTACCTAAGCCTGGAGATACCTTAACCACAACAAATTTGCCATAAGCATGATTTTTCCCTAACATGAACCATGCTGTAGTTGCTATGTGCCGACCTACAGAAATGTAAAAACACTGGCATTGGTTTTTGCACAAAGGTCCAGTATCATTATTCCTTTGTGTTGATAGGTTTGAGCATGTGATATACACTTTTATAGCAGATACCCTGTGGTTCACCAGGTCCTTCAGCACTGTGTTTGAGTAGCATCTGTCATAGTTAGATGCTGACTCAGCATGATACTCTCTTGTTCTAATACTCATAGCCATTATTTTCCCCTTACCCACATTTGGGTGTGGAGAGTACTGGTGTCTTTCTCTATCTTCTGTATCTGTGTGGAGTTTACAGTACAGTATGTCATAAACATATTGCAGTTGAATAATGTATGACAGGTAATCAAGTCATTGCACCAGCTAAGCTATCTGGATATTGGTGCATAATTCATTGTGTCCTAGTTATGGCCTGTTTAGCAGTTGTCTCGTCTCAGCTCTCAGCTCCATGCCACACACAGACAGACAGACAGACAGACAGACACACACACACACACACACACAGGTATCTGAATGCATATGTTGGCTTTCATCAATTTGAAGAAGATGAAGAGCTCCAGCTGCTCACCCTGCTTGCCTGAAACAGGACTTCAAATTTCAAGTGCTCTTATTCCGTAATGCACAATGGCTACTCTGGAAGGGAGCAGACAGACGTTAATGCTATTTCAATCAGGCCTTAAGTACCTTAAGTATATGTTTCCTCTGAAGTCGAACAAAGAAGATCAGGCTTCACTGCTTTACCTTTGTGTTGTGGACCCTCCCTTTGTGAGGCATGTTCGCTTTAGCAAAGATCATATCATTATGTCAAAGAATGTGTTTTTGTTGTTTGTCTTTTGTGAAGGTGTGTAGTGCAACATTTAGTTGAGTCTAGCTCAACACTTACACCAACAATCCTTTTAACAACAGAGGAATAATATATTAAATTTACTGAAGTCATGAATGCTTTTTAAAATATGTATTTATTAGTTCAAACAAGTTTGTTGGATGTTGTTACATCTCCATCTGTAATTTTCGGCTTTGACATTTTACTACCATTTGTTTGTGTTTTTGGTTACCATTGCATGGTTTTTCTATGTGAACAAAATTGTCTTTTCTTATAAATTTTCAACTTTCTCTCAGCAATATAACATTAGTTATTCATGGTTCTCTGCTGCAACTTGATGGCTTGCTGTCTCATTGATTAAAACAAATTTGATCTTGGGAATTAGAGTGTCATGCAGAAGTTTAGGCACCCCTAGTCAAAATTTTGATTACTGTGAATAGCTAAGTAAGTAAAAGATGATGTGATCTCCAAAAGGAAAAAAAAGTGAAAGGTGACACATTTCTTCAATATTTTAAGTGAGATTACTTTTTTTTACTTCAATCTTTTACAGTTTCAAAATAACAAAAGAAGGAAAAGGGCCTGAAGCAAAAGTTTGGGCCACTTGCATGGTCAGTACTTCGTAGCCCTGAGCTCATAGCCCTACCAAGCTAATTATGGTCTGAGACCCTGGTAAAAGTTTAAGGAGAGCTCAAAAGTCGTGGGGTGCCCAAACTTTTGCATGGTGCTCCTTTTCTTTTGTTTACTCCGAAATTGTACAAAACAAAAATAATACACTGATCTTGTTTAAAATGTTGAAAAGCATGTTTTATCTTTAACTTAATGCCTTTTGGAGATCAGTTCATCTTCTACTCACTTAACCATTCACAGTAAAAGAAATTTTGACCAGGGGTGCCCAAACCTTTTCATGCCACTGTAAGTGTAGACTTTCTGGGAATGAATAACTTTAGTTGATTCAAGTCAAATGGCTCAAGTCCAAGTTAAGTCACAACTCATTAGTTATTAAAATCTAACTTAAGTTGCAAGTCTTTTTTGATGTTGTCAAGTCGAGTCTTAAGTCATTCAATTTGTGACTCAATTTGGAGTCCAAACCCCTGCTTGTAAGTATTTAATGACAGCAAAAATTTAAGTTATAGATATAAAATAAGTTAGGATTAATGGAATGGATTTCCTTTTTCACTATTGCCACTGTTAATGTTTTCCCGGTTAGCAAAACAGCTATTAGTCTAAAACATCTCCCATGGGTGCTACAGTCAATAGCAACAAACTCAACACTGTGCTTGAACATCTACAACTTAATGTGGCCATTACTGCAGATGCACTGTGAAGCATAAAAAAAAACATAGGTACACTACATTAGTACTTTGTGCTAAACCAGTGCTGCTGTTACTTTATGCTGTTTAGATGTCCTGACTCCAATTTAACTGAACATTTTCAACCAAATACATCGATATACTACTAGTTTGTTTTTTCGAATACCAAATATTTTGGAGGAACGTTAAACGAATTTCCTTTTTTAATTTCATTGAATGTATGTATACAGGAAAGGAATTAAAAGTAACATTAGCTGTGTAACAGTAAAAAACTGATGTATAACTGTGTGTAACTGGTGAATACTATGCAGGATTTTCCTAAAAAACGATGATAGACTCATACAAAAGTAATCCCTCCCAATCATCACCTACAACCCAGTCTTAGTTTGTGGCAATTAATTTATCTACATAGACTCTGCTCTCTGCCTGTAGTTTTCTTTTTCTCTTATTTTGCTAAGTTTGGGACGTGTACGGGCATAGCACGCAGGTGAGGCCAGCCCATAGACCCCTATAAATGGCTAGTGAAACGCCCTGAACTAATATTCATTGACAAGGAACCGCACGAAGAAGAGCTTGGTAAACGTAGCAAGAAAAGGTAAAAAATGAAACTTTACACAATGTGAAGTTGAAGTTATTGTTGGGGAGGTTGGTAACAGAAAGAAAATGTTGTTATGGGCATTCCTAAGGCTAAAAATGCAGCGGAATGGCAGCTGGGGGCAGATGCTGAAAATGCTGCTGCCTCAGACTGTTTCAGAGAAGTGAAGAAGTGGTCTGATATTAAGGTGTTAAGGCTATTTGCGGTGATTTATTTAGACAGAAATGTTTCAAGCTGACTGTCAGACGGTTTTAGTGAGTGTCTGAAATAAATACTCTAAATGGGGGATACAGTTGCCAAGGTGCTGTTTGAAAAACAATCTGATTTTCTTGACTCAAATGATTTCTTAAAATACCTCTTGACTTCATAAATGATGCATCGCATCCAGATGCTGGCGCGCAGCAGCAGCATTTGGCTCAAATGCCCGGGGATAGGGCTCGGGGTTGGGGCTAACATCTGTGTCAAGCGGTAGTGGCACGTTTTTCAGCTGCACTACATTGTGCAGCACAGCACCAGCACAGCTTGGTTCCTGCAGGTGCTCCTTTGTAACGCCAAGCCCAAAGCAGCGCATAGATCCAGCCATAAAACAAACACATTATAAAACACAATATACTGGCTCATAGATGATAACAGTGACACTCTGCACTCGTATCTGCCCAACTAAAAAACGGCAGCAGCATACACTCGATTTGTCCAACTGTTCACATCATTATTTCACGGACTAGAGTTCATCAGATTATCTAATGATTATAGAATATACCTGAGGAGTTCTTTAAAAATAAAGATATCGGCTTAAATTTAGTCTCCTAACTCATGTTTTTTTTATGTGTACACACCAGGGACTATCAGTCAAATACATGTTTGTTTGTTTATTCATGTTTTTGCATGTGCGCTCTTTATAAATAAAGCATGAGAGGTCACATCTCTTATTTTACACTAATATCAAACCCACAGCATTTCTTCATTTTCTCTTTCTCCCACAGGGGTCGCAGTTTCTCATGTCTACAGTTTTTGTGCGTACGCATGGGTCAGAGCTCCTGTGGAAGACCGCACATTTTCCCGTCAGTTTCTTTTTTTATAAATCCCAAAGTTTGTGTAGGAAGTGTCTTCTTCTGTGCGTATGCCGCGTTTATAGATGAGGCCCCATGGACTTTATAAAAAGGTAGTGACCAGGTGCCACACTGTGAGCAGCACACATCCAAGAGGCAGCCATGAAAATCGCAGACATGGTGCTGGAAGAAGCGCAGATATAGCGGGGCGCAATGCCAAGCTCAGCAAATCTGAGGTTGGCTTTCACTCCACTTTCACTGGCAATAGTGTATACGAGTAGTAATAGACACATTCCTGCATAGTATATCTATAATTCCTGCCTTAAGCCATTATCACACAGCATTTTAGCACCTGGAGATGGCTTTTTGTAATTGTTTTTAATGAGAATGAAGCTCTTTGCATGCTGTTTTTGCACTGCTACACTCCTCAGGTTTCTGCACTCTAGGTGCCTGCTGGCGTTTTTGCAGCGCTCTGAACTCTGAACTGTAAAACGCCCCACGTCATCTGTGCTTTTTTCCCATTGTCCAATTGGATGATTTGAGAGGTGGGCCTTCTGTGGTAGTCACCACAACAATTTTATAGGTGGTAAACAATGAAGGTAGTAGCAGTTGCTGGATACCCAGAGCTATACAACTTTACAAACAGCAGTTGCCAAGATCTCAATAGAAAACAGTAGGTGTGGAAGCATAGAAGTGCATGAAACGGCCATCACTAAGGCAAAGCTCCTGGACCAACTGGTGATATTGCCTTTGATCTACCCTTTTTTTTGGGTCTCATGTGCCCACACAGATCTCCGTTTCCCTGTGCCCAACAAACTGTTTGCCTGACAACCTCTCATCCTCAACCAGAGCTACAGCAAGTACTCTGTACCTGTCCATTTTAAAAACTACATACCAATTATTGTGAAATGATTGAAAATAATAAATGAACAGTAGATTGATTACACAGGAGGATTAGGGTAAGTAGATGATGGGGTTGTTGCCAGGCAACAATATGAAGGCCCAGCAAGCATTTTTTTTACTAGTGGCATTCAATTTAAAAAAAAAAAAAAAAAAAAAAAAAAAAATGGCAGTGCGGTGCGCTTGTGTTTTGCAACCTGCTTTCTGTGTGATCAGGGCCTAAATCACAATTTCTGGCAACATCTGGCAATACTATTGTTGTTGAAACTGTTTATTAGTTTAAAAGTGTGCCCAACATGTCTGTGCAGGTTGCCAGATACTATCAGCTGGTTTTAGTTTCTGTACAAACAATACAGTACCAAACCTGACAACCTCACAGTGACAACAAGACTATAGCCCCTTTTACACTGCCAGATTTTCCGTGAATGTTGGGCCAATTTGCCGGCTAGCTGCGAGCGTTTATACACACAGAGGTGGAAAGGTAGTTGATTGAATGAGCAACTGGGGAGACAAGGCATTGCACGCCCTCCTTGCCCTCGCAAATGAAGAGGCCATTAACCATCAGATGACAGGGGTGGTGAAGAACAGGCCGATTTCCGAGAGAATCGCCGCCTGACTAGCCGCAGCTTCCCTCCCATGTCACTGTTTACGTCACATGCTGAGCTACACGTTTTGTTACTTGCTCACGCCCCCCATTGCCCCGAAAAGGGCGCATTCTGTATAAACAAAGTAGGTAGGCGGCATTTTGCCACCCTCCACGATTTTGTTTTTATACTGCCAATGCTGAAAAAAGAGACTGATTGGGCTTTCCTGCAAATTTGCACAATTCCTATCTAAAAGGGCTAATGGAAAGCTGCATAAAGTCACTGCACTTGCTGTTTATCAAGAAATAACTGCAGCATGTTACACACTGTAAAAACACAAATTGTCTTTGTTTAGATTTGGCCTTGCACATATCAAACAACTAGTGAGCTTTGGAGTTGTTGGTAGTTTGATTTTTGTTCTGTTTCCCCTGTCTCCGGTCTCTATGCTAAGCTAGGCTAACCGCGTACTGTGACTGTGAAGATCTGTATTTTTCCTCTAACCTTAACTGAGTGCTTTGAGTTGCCCAAACAGAACCACAGATAAACTAATCATGCTTCAGTTGACAGGTCTCAGAAATCATAGGAAATTGAAAGAAATGGGTTAACAGTGAAGATTTTGCAGATTTGTTTTCTAACCTTCCAAAATTACAAAACAGATTTACTTATGCATATGGATTTACATTTCAGGAGACAGGGTTACAGTTTTTCAGAATTCCATGGATATTGTTTTACTCTGAATTCATAACTTAGCAGAAAGTTTTTGTATGGCTAACCAGTTGGTTTTCAGACTGGGATTTCTCTCACTGTTGTTGCTATGCCAGCTTCCAGGCTTCTGGTTGGTTCACCATGTTGTCCTCAGCATATAAATAAGCCAAGGAGAAGTAGGTCAGGTTTCTCCTCCCTTCTCTCACTCCATCCCTCTCCTCCCTCTCAGTCTCTATACATGTCTGTCTCCAGCTCTCTCCTCCCTCGTCTCCATCTGCCCCTGATGTTGCAGTGGAGAAAGCTGCTTTGTGGATCCCTCTCATTAGACATAATGGGGTCTCTTTAGCTCCTGTTTCCCACGTGATGAAGCAGGATTCAGTCGTCAATGTTGGATGTTAGCATCCGCAGGCACCACATTAGGGGATGACTGACACCAGCCTCTCATGCTACGGGATAGAAAATCCAAACAGAAAGTCATGCTGGTTCAAGTAGGCTGCGGAGAGCTGAGAGGGAGAGCCGAGAGTTCATTTCTATCACTGTGCTATCAGGTTGAGAGCTGATGTTAGGTGGACGCACAGAAACATAAATACCTTTTTAGATGTGATACTGTCTACTGGGCTTGTGTGTGAACTGAGAAGCCGATGAGGGAATGAGGTGCAGATGGGGGGGAAGGCCAGGCAACTGCAGAGCAGATGAGGGAAGTGGGAAGAGGTGTGCAGATAGGTGGGGCAGTCAGGTGATGAGAAAAGAGGGAAAATTTGAGGGCATCTGGTGGATGGATGGATGGAGAATGGCAATGAATAGACCTGGGGAAAGGGACTGTGGCTGGAGAGGAGGGACACAGAGACAGGCTATAATAGATGTAGCCCAGTGAGGGGAAATTTCCATTACATTACTCTATTGTACTAGCTTTATGTTTAGTGGTGGATCCTCTTGCCTGTCGTGTCTGTGATTCTATGGAAGCAGCACAGGTTTGTGGTGGTGATAAATATATTTGATATTTTTGTTGTGTCCTTTTGTCCTTTGCTGCTGAATCAGCCTGATTTCACTGCTGCTGCCAAAGTCATTGGGCAGTTTGTTCTGATAACTTGTCTTTGTCTGAGGTGAATCAGACAGCACATAATTTCCCAGAATATTAGGTCAGTCAGTTTCCAGGCACTCATATGATCTGTAATGCTGTCTGGTGGGCTGGAGGGAGGACTGTCAATCGATAAAAGCCTCTCTCATCTACACATCCCTTTATTCCCAAGATGCAGGCAGCTGCAGGACTCTGGACCTCCATAATCAGCATTTCCCCATGACAGACACATGTAATGAAGGGTGCACTCCTGAGCTAGTTTCAGTCTGATGGCTGCTGCCTACAGAAGTTTTACACCTTACACCTAAATACAATGAATTATGTTATTCCTATTTTCTGTGGCTGACCATTCAGTATGTTGTATATCCTTAAAAATGTGGTGAAACCTGTCTCTGGTCAGGCTGAAAGATCGCTGCATTACATGCCATGTCTTTTCGACAACTCGATTTAAATATGTGGTAAATCCTGGAGTGGATGTAATGCCAGAGTGGAGCAGGGATTACATTTACATCTCTTGCAGCACTGAACAGTGGGCAGATGTCCAGCTAGGTCAAGGACGTCACTGACAGACTTAGCTGCTCGATGCAAGGCCAACCACTGCATCTTTTTAATGGACGTCCACTGTTCATGTTTCTTGTACAGTTGAATGTTTCTAGGGGCTTTTAAAATGTTCCTGGGAATATATCCATTTTTTGTTGGAAATGGGAATTACTTTCTTAAGAAAAGTTTGAATATTCATTAAATTGTATCGTAATACTTCATCACAACAATTTAATCAGTTTTAGAGCGAGATAGCAGGTCAACAGTATGTGCCACATAGTAGTGGTATACATCATCTGAAAGCTGGAAAAGCTGTGGGCCTGAGGATTAATTTGAAAGGCACTGTGTGTGAAGGTCTTCTAGTTATAAATCTGTAATGAACATTGTCTTTTGGTCAGGGCTCTATTCAATCTCTGAAAGTTTGGAGTGTACAGGGGCTTACAACATTATGATGGAAGTATATGATGGCCATCTCATACGTTGCTGCAGCAATTTTGGGGTTGATAGCATTTGTTAAACAGTTTTGGCGCTAAATTTAGGCATGTTCTGACACCAGAATTGATAAAAATGGCCCAAAATTCCCACAAAATATCACATTAAGACACCCAGACCTTTGAGTAACACCATAGAAAGATCCCTGATGTGATTAGGTATCAAAAAAATCCAGTACAACATAATAATAGGTCATTTTATACAGTGTTGGCCATTTCAAAGAAATGGTCTCACTACAATGAAATGGCTACTATGGGAGCTAACATCATCACACATGAATAAAACTGAGTCTCAGCTTTCCAGTCATACCCAATTTATGCAATTCCAACACTGTTTAGGGAGCCCAGTTTGCGAAATATTCAAATGCAATGGGTGAAAATAACACATTTATATTACATGCGAAGAGGTGCAAAGTTTGTGCCCAGAACTAAAAGAGACTAACCTGAAGTGGACATGCTGTAAAGGGGCTACTCATGGGTACCCATAGAACCTATTTTCATTCAGATACCTTGTGGTGAGATGTCAAGGGACCTTTGTTAAAATTGCCATGTTGTTTTTCCCGCACCAAAATTTAGCCAAACTTTAGAATGTTAGTTAGCCCCTTTCTGAGAAATTTGCTTAACGTGGCCTCTGAAAGACAGGAATGTTGGCTGGGATTGCTGGTGACCTGACGCGTCACAGAGGTTAAACAGGGGAGTTATCGAAAATTTCAAACCCTGTACAGTTGCTATGAACAGGGAAACCAAAACCGGTTTTTGTACCGGGCTGTAAACATGTTTATTTTCTGCTTTAAAGTTGGACATGTTAACAAGGGGGTCTGCGGGGACTGACTTGCTCTTGGAACCAGCCTCAAGTAACCATTAGAGGAGTTGCAGCTTTTGGCACTTGGTGTTGGCATCTTTTTTCAGCCCCACAGATTGCCACTTGGGTAATTACTGTGTGTCTTGGTATGGAAGGAGGAGCTGTGGCATGCAGCCATTTTTCTGATGATTTTATCCACTTGTTTCTGTGGTGAGTACAGAAACACTGCTCTCGGACATTTGGTGTAACATTAGGGTGTTATTTTTTTTCACTCAAGCTGTTGGATGGCCCTCTGCGCTCTTTGATTTTGGATAACCCTCAACCTCACTCCATTTACTCAGGAAATGACAAAATTTGTCATGCCAAGAAATTGTTCCTGAATTACATATGTGTTTGTAAGTTGGAGGTAACAATGGTGGTGACCTATTAAATACTGGCTGACACTCTCAGTAACTTAGAACCCCTCGTGCTCCCTGGACTCCTCGAAGGGAATAATTGGCTTAACAAAGCTAGAAAACAGGGTGATTAGGTTGTTTTAACCTCAAACCAGCATACCAAGAGGGAAACTAAGAGCTGAAGTTCAGTCAAAAAAAAAATCTTTATGGTGATGCAACAATGTACAACTTGGCTGTCCTAAAAGAGCTCATTAAACTTGCAGCGTATGTCTAATTGTATCTGTGTAACAGCAACCAATGGATAGTATCTAGCAGAAATTATCAGAGCCTAATATTAAAAAAGTTAACATAAACATGATGGGTGGTTTAATAGTTAAGAAAAGAAACAACAAAAACAGAAGTTGATTAGCAAATTTGATGTACTTACATATCAGCAAATTTATATTATCAGTCTGTTCTAAATATACTGTAGATACATATAAATAGTGATAGATATATCCAGTTTTAGTTTATATGTTGCATCTATTATTTTCAAGTCAGTTCTCCAGATAATCCCAGTGTTTCCATTTGTAGATTTTAGCCAGGTTAGTGGCATGACTCCAGGGATGCAAATGTTTTATGGTGGGTTGGTTGGTCACTTTGTTAGTTTGGTCCGGACATTGTTGGTTAGTCCAGCAGTAAATATTGTACAGATATTAAAGCTACAGTTGTTAACTTTTATGAAAAGAACTTTGGTCATACTTGCTGAAATTGTCACTGTATTCTAAAAGAAGTATGTTAAACTGTCCTTCCTCCTCTTTCTTTGAAATGATTAAGTTTGTGAAACAATCAAGCCAAAAACTATGCACCACCCACTGAATGGACTTCAGTTTCTCATGTTACAACTAATGTTACAGCTAAACAGTATGCTAAAACATTTGAGGTGAGAAATAGGCAATGCAGTAACAGAATCTTGATTGATGTTTGATCAGCGCTGCCTAGCTTGACAGTTTGACAGCAGTTCATGAGCAGTGATTGACATGATTGACAGGTGTGTTAGGGACTTCTCAGCTCTGATTCGTTGTTTTCCTTCGGTAATGCCATCCAGATCAGAGTCCTGCACAGGTCCATTTTTTGAAAACACCCACCCACACCTGTATAACGCTTGGTACCAGAACAGACAAGATTTGTACCTAAAAATTCTTTCTTAATCTGCAACATGTTAGTCTGGAGGTTTAAACTCACGTCCTCTCACAGAGTTGGTGAGTAAAACTAAACTTTCATCTCTGTCTGTCTGTTACAGCACAGCTACACTCACACATAACTGAGCCTCTTACCTGCCTGTCAAACAGCATCAAACCATAAACCTTTCTAAGACAGTCTGGATTTGATTTGAGTCCTGTAGGGATCAACAGATCTGAGGTCCAGCAGGCTTCACTCCACATGTCCATTTAACAGCTCCACCATCCACTGTCAGATGCACCCGGCTGATTATTTACTGCTAAATTACAGCTCACAATTCACACCAATGGCTGACGCTGCACTGGTGTGAGTGTTTTTGCTGGCTAGTGAAACATCTTGGCACAGGCTGTTTCCTGGAATTTAACAGCCTGTCACTCAAGTTACCAACTACAGCTTTAAAGGTCCTCACTGGATGACTGCTTGTGATTTTTGTGATCTCCTGTATTTTTCTCTATCACCATCATCAGATCAAAATTTCAGTTTGTCCAGTATTTTGGTTTATGACCTAATACCCGCAAAAGTGGTGACATTCCCATGAACTTCAGCTGTATTTGTCTTTGGTGCTAATTAGCAAATGTTAGCATGATGGTGAACATTATATCTGCTTTACATTACAGTGTTAGCGTTGTCACTGTCAGCATGGTAGCATGGCTGCAGACTCTTTAATTGACCTTTCGCTAAGACCTGCCCCTTTGTAATGGTCTGACAAGCTGTCAGAGTGAGCATGGAGTCCATACTGTACAGTAACTAACTGCACTCCGTGAAGAAATATTGTCATATTTGTGGAAAAATTAAATAGTGATTCCAGAGAGAAGCAGACAGAGGGGTCTACAAAATGTGCTTGAAGGATATATCCAGGATGTTAAACTGAATCAGCAGCAAAAACAGGTTAAAAAGACAAAGATATTAGAAGCTAAAGCCGAGCTATAGGCTACAGATCACAGCGTGAAAGTGAACCACCACATCACTGCTGATTGCCACAGAGGACAATGAATAAAAAAGGAAACTTGGCCAATATTGAACCAGCTGTGTGGCATTGCAGTGATGAACAGTGTTTGGCTGCCAGCACCCAAACCTCTGCCACTGGATGGGCAGGGATCTCCGGGGGAAGTCAATCAACATTCGTCTGCGGACAATGCGTTGACACACAGCTGGTTGAATATCAGCAAAGTTTCCCTGCTTCCCTTCACTGGTTCCTGTACAGCAGGGTCGGCCTTTTTTTCAGTGTTAAAATCGTTAAAAAGCAAAAGCAGCATGTGTATGCATTCAGTAAGCTAAATCTTCAGTAGCTAGCTTGCTAACACCACACTTTTCAGGATTTGATTTTGGTTTTGGAACAGGGAAGAAACGTATATCTTTTTCCAAGCTCTCCAGGTAACAAGTATCATTGGGTACAGGTCTGAGCCGGCCCAATACTACGTTATGATTGGCCAGTCTGCATCGGTGGGCAGGGTCAATTACAAGGCCTCTGATAAGGTTATGTAGATCTGGGATTTAAAAAAGGACCTGAAACTAAGCTGAGGATAGAAGTGTTAAAACAGGATGTCTCCTGAGGTATAAAAGGCATATCTAATAATACTCCCTGGTGTTTTCTTGCTTGTCTAAAGCCTGATGTAGTGACAGGCATCCTCAACAGTTCCCTTGCCCTCATGCTGCTGATTACTGTCAGGTTGTGGAGTGAGTGAAAGGAACGAGACAAAAGTTTGTGATTCATTTATAAATGTATGTGTTAACCTGTATGCAGAGTTAGATTACAAAGACTGAAGGAAGTCCTTGAAGTCTTGCTGAAGCATTTCCATGGCAACAGCGTACTGATGGGGACTCTTTGTTCTTTACCCTGTAAGCATACACACCCTGTGAATGGATGTTGTTGATACACCAAAGCACACTCACTACATGTGTTTAGATATTGTGGTGCCAGACTTATTGATGTCCAGGGACACTGGACATCCTTTGGTACTAATATAGCAGTGTAACAGACAAGCACAAAGACAGAACCAAACAAATAAAATACACTTCAGAGACGCTGTTATGTAACAGAGTGAACTCAGTCACTCAGCTTTACAGTAGCTGGATGTGGCCATACATAATGGTAATAGTGTATAAAGGTTTGAGCTGGGCCAGTACAAACCAGCCACACAACTATATTGGAAACATGAACATACATATATTCAGTTGTACAGTATACTTGACTCAACAATCCAAACAAAATCAACCATGACATGACATTAATACTAAATGCAACACTGAGACCTTCACAACACAATTGAAAGATTTGTGTGTAACTGCTTTATTTTACAGGTCTGAACATTCCCAGTAGGAAGTTTTCTGGAATGAACAATTTACTTTTGCAATAATTATGGTTAAAATAGTGAGGAAAAAAGTAAAATGTGTGTTAAAGTTTTAAATTGGTTCACGTCTAATGGACAGTTCAAATTAAGTGATAAGCTAATGTGATGTAGTCTTTTTGTCAGTCCACAACAGGTGAGCTGTACGTGCTGAAATGTTGAGTTTGTTTGCAGACAAACGGATGAGGAACTCATGATTGGGTTGAAGAGGAACATTAGAAAGAAAGAAAGAGAGAAAGAGAGAAAGAAAGAAAAAAGGAAAAAATAAAGAACAAAAGAAAAAAAAACAAGAGACAGAAATAAGGATAGAAAGAAACAAAAGAAAGAAAGAAAGAAAGAAAGAAAGAAAGAAAGCTAGAAAATATAAAAGAAGGAAAGACAGAAAGAAAAAAGAGAAAGAAAGAGAGAAGGAAAAAGAGGAAAAGGAAGAAAAAGAAAAGGAGGAAAGAGAAGGAAAGAAAGAAAAAAGGAAATGAAAAGAAGGAAGAATGAGAAATAAGGAAAGAAAGGAACAAAACAATGAAAACTGGAAAGAAAGAGAAGAAAAAGAAAGAAAGGGAAGAAAAGAGGGAAAGAAAGAAAAGAAAGAAAGAGGGAAAGGAGGGAAAGAAACAAAAGAAAGGAAGAAAGAAAAACAGAAAAAGAATGAAGGGAAAAAGAGAGACAGAAAAAAGAAAAGAAGGAAGGAAAGAAAGAGGTAAAAGGAAGGAAAGGAAGGAGAGAAAGAAACAAGAAAGAAAAAATGAAAGAAAGAGAAAGAAAGAAAGAAAGAAAGAAAGAGAAAGAAAGAAAAAACAAAAGATGGAAAGAAAAGAACGCAAGACAAAGAAAGAAAGAAAGAAAGTCATTTGCTCCCAGTGAAAACATCTTGTCTTCTCAAAGCTTGTGGCTGCTCGTGATGGAGACAGGAAATGAATGCACATGGGGGAGACACCTGTGGCTGAAGCTGCACCGCCCTCATTAAGTTGATTGATGCACGTAATGCTCCCATAATGAAACAGCTGCTGTATTTTGAAACAGTCAATACAATTTAATAAAAAATCAAAGATGTCTGTTTCATTAATTCATACTCATGTGATAAATACACAAATGAAATAGAAAAATAGAGAAAAAGAAAACAAAACGGTTATAATATTCATCTGCTTATAGTATCAATTCGATCCAGATGGACGTGATCTAGGTAAGCTGTTTCCACTCTAATAATCAAATAAAGCATTACCAATCACATCAATTACCAATCACCAAGTACATCCCCTAATGATGTAGTGTTTATCATTTGAGTGCTATTACTCAAAAACACATTTATTCATTGATTTATTCACTTCATGTCTGCAGAAACCGTATTAATATAACATTCAAAATAAATAAAAATTCAAATTTTGATAAATACTGTATGTTCCAGTAGTACTGGTTATTATTACGTGACAATATCAATAATCAGTATACTAATATGATGCCTGAGTTTCTGTATCCACACCAAAACAATACTTAACCTGGGAATAAAGACAGCTGAAACAGGACATGAGCCTGTTCACCTTTTGTTTTCTCTTCTAAATACACTCACTGGCCACTTTATTAGGCACACATTGCTAGTACCAGATGGGACACACTTTTGCTTTCAGAACTGCCTAAATTCAGGGGAGTCGATGGCTTAGTGGATAGAGCAGGCGCCCCATGTACAAGGCTGTTGCTGCAGCGGCCCAGGTTCGACTCCAGCCTGTGGCCCTTTGCTGCATGTCATTCCTTCTCTCTCTCCCCCCTTCACACTTAACTGTCCTATCAATTAAAGGCAAAAACACCCCAAAAATATCTTTAAAAAAAACAACTGCCTAAATTCTTCCTGGCATGGAATCAACAAGATGTTGTAAACATTCCTCAGAGATTTTGGTCCATATTGATGATGGCATCACACAGTTGCTGCAGATTTGTCAGCTGCACATCCATGAGGTGAATCTCCTGTTCCACCTCATCCCAAGGTTTCTATATTGGATCTGGTGACTGTGGAGGCCACTGGAGTACAGTGAACTCATTGTCATGTTCAAGAAACCAGTTTGAGTTGAGCTGAGCTTTGTGACATGGCGTGTTATTCTGTTGGAAGTAGCCATCAGAAGATGGGTACACTGTGGTCATATAGGGATGGACATGGTCCGCAACAATACTCAGGTAGGCTGTGGTGTTTAAACTGTGCTCAGTTGGTACGAAGGGGCCCAAAGTGTGCCAAGAAAATATCCCCCACACCATCACACCACCACCACCAGCCTGAACCGTTGATACAAGGCAGGATGGATCCATGATTTCATGTTGTTTACACCAGATTCTGACCCTACCATCTGAATGTCACAGCAGAAATCGAGACTCATCAGACCAGGCAACGTTTTTCCAGTCTTCTATTGTCCAGTTTTGGTGAGCTTGTGCAAATTGTAGCCTCAGTTTCCTGTTGTTAGCTGACAGGAGTGGCACCTGGTATGGTCTTCTGCTGCTGTAGCCCATCTGCTTCAATGTTTGACGTGTTGTTTATTCAGAGATGGTCTTCTGCATACCTTGGTTGTAATGAGTGGTTATTTGAGTTACTGTTGCCTTTCTATCATCTTGAACCTGTCTGGCCATTCTCCTCTGACCTCTGACCTCTGACCTCTGGCATCAACAAGGCATTTTTACCCAGAGAACTGCCGCTAAATGGATGTTTTCTCTTTTTCGGACCATCCTCTGTAAACCCTAGAGATGGTTGTGCATGAAAATCCCAGTAGATCAGCAGTTTCAGAAATACTCAGACCAGCCCGTCTGGCACCAACAACCATGCCACATTCAAAGTCACTTAAATCACCGTTCTTCGCCATTATGATGCTCGGTTTGAACTTCAGCATGTCCTCTTGACCATGTCTACATGTCTAAATGCATTAAGTTGCTGCCATTTACTGATTAGCTATTAGCATTAACGAGCAGTTAAAGAGGTGTACCTAATAAAGTGGCCGGTGAGTGTATGTTTGACTACTGAAAACTTCAGTTAGGAATAAAGACATGTTTTGATGCTGCACTAATCAATATTTTCATTTTAACAGTGGATTGAATTACTGTTTGTAATGTGAAAGTGCGGTACCTGCAATGAAATATCTAACTGTGCCGTCATATCCATGAAGCCTTTTGGCATCTTTTAATTTATTTTGGATTGATGGCTCACAACTACTTTTTGTTAAGTATCAGTGCTCCCATCAGTCCTGTTTCTAGCAGCAGCAGACAGCTGTTTTTAGTGGAAAAAGCTCTGCTAAACACAGTGTACATTACCTGCCCTGCAGCAAACAGTAGCCAGACATAGCTAGGGACAAGCTGGTGATCATAGTGGAGCATTTAGCGGCTAAAGGGACAGATATTTATCTCAGGAGTTGGTGGAGACCAACACTGCAGCTTAAAGACCAGTGGATATTGGACTAAGTGCTCAGAAAAAAAGTAGACCTGTGTTAAAATCTGATGTATGATCTCATCTGCAAAGGATTTCCCTGTCACGGTACACCCATCACATTTGTATATTTGTCAGTGGTTGCTGTTGATTATTTCTTGATGAAAAATCAATAGTGATTGTATCAGTCAGTGTGTGATTTCAAGACTAACCTGTCAGTGTGTCCTGTTGTGTGTGTGTGTTTTACAGAAAGCCTACTGTGGCCACTGTAGTGAAAGGATATGGGGGCTGGGCAGGCAGGGCTACAAGTGTATCAACTGCAAACTGTTGGTCCATAAGCGCTGTCACCGACTCATCCCTCAGACCTGCCAAAGGCTTATGGTGAGTACTTCATCATGTCCTGAGCAGCAAACAGCACAGTACCAGCCTGTCATATCAGACGCCAACACACTCTCTCAGCAAACACTGAAATCGAGCTTGGACAGCAGTGTCAGAGAAATACATGAAATGGACATGACCCCTAAAAACCACATTAAATGGTGGTGGGCATGAAGTTTGCTAAAACTGTGCGAGCCACACCAAAACAATGCCAATGCAAAGGTTACAAGGTTGCAACGGTTACAGTTTTGTTGTAAAGCGGTTGGTTAGGTTTAAGAAAAGAAAAACACTTAGTTAGGTGTAGATAAGAAAGTAAAAACAAAACAAAACAAAAAAATAGAATTACGGCCCTGTGGTTGTATGCCTCCACGCACCAGTCAGGTTTCTCTTACAGTTTACATTTGCGTCTGTGAAAACAGATGTTTCACACACATCTTCCCCCCAACGCCACAGAAGGTCTATACAATCAGTACAGTTACTAGGTGGGCACCCAAGATGTCACAAATCAGTGTCTGACCAAATGTCTCCCCTTCTGTTCCTGAGATATGACGCTGAATAATGGCCTGAAAAGTGTTTTATGCAGAACATTATGATGTCACTGTGAAGTTGACCTTTGACCTTTTGGATATAAAATGTCATCACTTTATTATTTTATCCTATTAGTCATTTGTTTAAAGTTTTGTCATAATTTGCATATGAATTATTGAGTTTTGGCCAGAAACAAATGTTTTGAGGTCACACTGACTTTGACCTTTGACCCTTGACCACAAAATTGTAATCAGTTTATTCTTAAGTCCAAGTGGACACTTGTGTCAATTTTGAAGAGATTCCCTTAAGGTGTTCTTGAGATATCGTGTTCAGAAGGATTGAACGGAAAAGATCATGGTTTCTGTTAAAATAACTAAGTTTGGGATGGAGTTGACGTAAACTTTGTGTAATTATGTAAAGTATCTAAGTAGAAAAACTCTCATTTTGTTAACTTTTTGTAAAAACACTTATATTAAACCCTACACTACTGTCGCAATATCAAAATTGAGGGATGTAGTAAAAAAAATCTTGTGATAGTTGATTTTCTCCATATCACTAAGCCCTAGGTTGAGTCCATGTTTGATTGACCCATTCACCACCCCTCCTGCCCACTCTACACAAATTTTCCGCTCGTTATACTTAGTTTGCGTGACTACCACATTAAAAGATCCTCCCTGACTTTTCACTGGCATGTTTTTGTGTTGCCAGCATGTAATTTTAACACATTTTGTGCCCGCGGACTTGTGATGCATTGATAAGTGTTTGTATCAATTTCACCTGTTTCTCTGAGACCGGGCTCTTACATGTTATTGACATGAGTAATGAAGGTTACATCCCCTCCCCAGGTGTTATGTGACAATAGCACAAGTTGATCATGTCTTATATACTTATACTGTACATGTTCATGACTTTCAAATGTTACTTTATGCATCACTATAGACAAGCATAATTGTGATTATTTCAAGTTGGGTCTTATTTTATAGTTTTGGCTGTCATTACTCAGTTATTTTACAATAGTACTCACCTGTAAAGAAACAAAGACTGCTCTCAGCCTCTCACATCATCTGACTGCTTGTGTTTCTTGCCTCATCTGTTATGTTTTTCATATCTTGTATTAAATTAAAATTATTTATTTTTCATCACGTTCAGGGTTGTTAACAGATGGGTTAACTGCCTATCAAACCCGAATCACAGTATAGAAATCCTCTTTTCACAAGTAAAAATAGAATCAAAGTTCTGTTGTTATTTTTTAAATGTCAAGTTGACTTTTATTTTATTTTGGCTAATGAAACCGTATATTCCACTAATATTCCTGTTTAAATGTGGAAAAGTGGAACACCTGTTGCTCGTGCCTGAAGTTTTAGCAAACTTTTTGGGCCATGCGAACACAGCCTCCCTCTGTCATTCAGTCAGCCACCTTCTTGAAAAGGTCAGCATTACAATAAGTGCATATCCAAAAATAGCTGTTAGTCAGAGTCAGAGCCAAATGCTTTGATGAAACGAGTATCTACTATAGATGTTGAACTGTTTACAAGTACCACCTGAGTAGTATATGTCAATATCAGTACTTGTGATGAAGGAACATCCTCATTTCTCTCTTACTCTTGTGATCAAAAATGATCTAAAGCTAAATTCTGAGGCTGTTCTTTGATAGATTTCCAATACATAATAAATATAACAACTGATACCAATTTCAGGCTTAAAGTAACAAACTCTGGTTAGGCCACACCCACTTCTGGTTTAAGTAACGCCCGCAGTTAAGTCAGGCCCCGATCACACAGAAAGTGTTGTACAGGTTGCAAAACGTGAGGCGCACCACAGTGCCTTTTTTTAAAATTTTTTTTAAATTGAATGCTGTGAGTAAAAATACACTGCGCCTTTTTATTGTTGCAAGGCAACCACCCCATCACCTCCTTACCCTAATTTTCCCATATACTCAATCTACTGTTTTTTTTTTTGTTTTTTGTTTTGGGTTTTTTTCACAGTAATTAGAAACTAGTTCCTAAAATGGAGAGGCAGAGGGTACTTGCTGTAGCTCTGGTTGAGGGTGAGAGGCTGTCAGCAAATAGTTTGTTCGGCACAGAGAAACGGAGATCTGTGTAGGTACATGAGACCCTAAAAAAGAGGGTAGATCACGGGGAGTACCACCAGTTGGTCCAGGAGCTTCACCTCGATGATGGCCATTTCCAGGCATATTTTAGGATGACTCGGGGGCAGTTTGACAACCTGCTATCTATCGTCAGGCTGTGTAGCTCTGTGTATCCAGCAACCGCTACCACCAGTTTCTCCTCCATTGTTTACCAACTGTAAACTGTGGCAAGACAATGGCAGAAAAGATGAGGAAGAAAAAAGAGATGACATGGAGAGGGCTTTTCCTCTCTGGGTTAAAGTTTTTTCAACTTCAGGATTTCAGAGCACTCCAGCAAAAACAGCAGGTGTCTAGAGCACAGAAACGCGAGGTGCGTTGCAACAAAAAAAATGTGAGCAAAAAGCATCATTCTCGTTTATAACAATTACAAAAAGCCACCTCCAGCTGCTAAAACACTTTGTGTGATTGGGGCATTAAACACCGCCCATTCTGAGTACAAACATGGATAATTGGTTGAACAGATACAGATAATAATGTACTTGCCCATCCTTAATGTTGCTATCTAAGTCTTTCATAATGTTATAAAGTAGGTTTGTTTCTCCTTCCAGATAGAAATCTGGCTTTTTCTTTTGGGCATGTATCTTTACCTCAGCCTTGCGGATTGGTGCCTAGCTGGTTTGTGTACATCGTCTCCATGACAACGCACAGAGCTGACTGTAAACAGGCAAGAGGCCATGTGTTGCAATCTGTGGTAAAACACCAGTTGAGACGCGTAGTCTGAATACAGTGTATAAATATCCAAAGACTACAACTGAGTGATACCAGCATATCCCACGTCTTAATCAGAAAATGCTACATTTGGAATAAGGCCTTATTCAAACAGAATATGCTGTTTACATAACCAAAATTAAATTCAGAATATCGTAATTTTTGGAATAATAGTGAAATATTAGAATGCATGTAAATATACCTACTGTCAGCATACATTTGTACTAATAAATGTGTAAAAAAGTACTGTATAGTGCTGTAAGCTGTTGCAGTAGCGCAGACATCGTCCTGAAAGATCAAGGAGGTCAATGCATTCATGCACAAAACAGATAAAGCTCTCTGTACACTCCCTGTTTGTCTTGGTATCTCGTCCTCCTCTTCTTTCCTCCCATTCTTTTGAAGTGAGACATCAGGTTTAGTGACAGCAAACCAGTGTGCTCCATGTAATCGATCCATTTGATCAAAGAGCAGGCGTATGACCAAACACTGAGATCCCAAATTCAGCCCCTTAAGCCCAAAATCTTAACTAAGATCAGTGAAGCTCTGGTACTGAGCTAACTGTCCTCTGTGACCATTTGGTATTCCCCCTCTTAATCACAGCATCACCCCAAAATCTTCAGTGGCAGATAAGTGACTTTGAGGCCTTCTGAGATGAAACGATGAAATGCCTTTCCTAGTAAAACCCCCACATAGCCATCAGAGTGTAGAGCAACAATATGTCTGTAGATCAGCTGAGAGCTTCTCTCTAAATACAGATTTTCCCTTGCAAATATGATTCATCTCCTCCAGCAGCATAAAACCATGAGTGGGTATTTCAGTGGATATTTGGGCGAATGTGTCAGGGATATTTAGGTGGAGTTTTGCATTTCTTTGTTCAGGATCCAGCCATGCCATCACAGGAGCCCCCTTCAGATGCCAAGAGTGAAGAAGTTGACCTTCCACCAGATGACACAGAGGACACAGATGGAAGTAAGACCTTCTTTTTATTAACAAGAAGAATGCTGCCATGTCATCAGGTCCAGTTTTTGATATGTCCAAGATAAATCCTCAATATTTTGCCTCAGGTCTTCAGACGTCAACGTCGCTCTACGAACAATGAATACAGTGATGATGACAGAATCCTGAGGAGTGATAATAAGCTGAAGCAACTGTAAATAGAGGGTTATATTTGTAATGCAGCAGTTTGAGATGCAAAGCAAAAAAGCAATTCTGAATCCAGTTAGCTGCAAATGTTAATCTAAGGGATGAGCAGTTTAATAAAGGAAAGTCCACTGTCACAATGAAGGATACTATTACCAGGATACAGTACCTGAACATAACTCATGCATATTTCTATGGCTGCCTGGTTGCATCACAATGAAAAATGTCTCATATATCTTTCTGTATTGTTTTATACCTGTTTGTAGGAAAGACTCTTTGACTTAGACACTTGACAGTGCTTACTGTATATACTTGATTTTGACAATGTGTATGTGGACATGCACCTGCGACACAAGTGACATTGTTGGCATTACTTCCCTTTCTCTGTCCAAAATCCATCCCAGCAGGCACCATCAGACCGTCACACGTTATAAATTGGTTGGAATAAAAATAGGGTTGATGATATTTTAAATGTCTAACAACATTAGATTTTCACATCATGTGTACATTAACATAATGACATTTTGCAGACTTTGGGTTTATTTTTTCATACCTTAATGTCTAGATGTTGTTATTCTACATCAGGATTTGTTTGATTTTGGTTATTTAACAACACAGTACTAGTAGTACTGTGCCAGTGCTGGAGAAGGCTAAGAATTTCTCAGTGGCGGAAAAAGAGTTAATGTGCGTCTTGATCCTTTTCAGAGATTTTTAAATTTTTAATGTGGGAAAACCACCAAAAATATTAGTGTTAGTGTAAGTACTTTGAAATGTGTTTGCAGGGGAACTTAAATAACACAAACTGTCCAACAGTGCAATGCACAGTGAAATTGAAGGAGCTGGACAAAAATGAAAACTGATTGTGGCTGGTGGTAAAATAAAAGCTCTACGACCGCCTCAGTAAACCAAAAAATCCCTAGAATATTTTTGTCTCTTTGTGAAGTTTAGTGAACTGCAAAAACAGCAGATTATAAAACCTCTCAGGGCCTTCATTCCAGCAGAAAAAGTTTGCTGCCTGTAAGAATTCCACAGTACATTTTATGGGAATGGAAATTCAGTGTAACAATACAAAATACCTCCAGTATTATAAAGTGTGAGTGCAGTGCAGACCTGTAGGAGAGCAGAAGTGCTGTGGTCTCATCAGTCATACTCAGGATAGTTATTAATTGCTGTATATTACCAACAGATGACTGTGCTGTCTAAACACTCTTTCCCTTCTCTCTACGAACATTGTCAACAAACCACTAATTGTGAGCCATGTTTTTTTTTTTTTTTGTCATTTGGTGCAAACTGTAACAGGCCTCATTGATTGTTGCCATGCAAACATGCCTCTTAATTTAGATTTTACCTGCTGGTGAGTTGGCTAACCTTCTGGGTTTAGGTCAGTCATTATTTTTGTGAAGCTGTCTTGCATTAGACTAATTTATGATCCAAACGGAGACAAGCCTAAATCACAGACCACTCTAAAATATCTTTGTGAAACTGACCCTAACTTGGTAGGCACTCATATAAGGGGGTGGGGTGTCACCAGAGGCCCCATGATAACCATATTATCACGATTTTTCAGTCACTATAGAATATTATTGCGAATTTAAATGTTTTGCAATATAGTGAGTATTGTAATTGCTTAAAGCCACAGTGTATAGACATTCCTCCCATCTAGTGTTGAAATCATATATTGCATTCAAATGGATAGCTCTCTGTAGTGCCTCACTGTTTCAAATGCGTATTGCAACAATGGTAGCCTCTGTGTACCAAAAAGCTATGGTAACATTGATAAAACCATGTCATCCGATACTTTATGGAGCATTCATTTAGGCTCCTACACAGACACACGTGATGCGAGTTGACAAACCCCCTCCTCACCATGCTGGCTGTGTTTACAACGTAGGACGTTGGGGCGGGTGTTAATCGAAACAAACCAATCACGTCTTGTGGCTCAACCTCACACACCTCATCTCTCTTCTCATGTCACTGTGCCGCTGACAGCGGCGCTGGCCTGTGATTGCATTACCTTTCTCCGTCAGCAGCTCTCTCCACCTGGGAAAGGCTACCCTGATGTTGACCCTCGTTTTATGAATTCGCCGGTCATGTTGTCTTTTTGATTCCTTTTTGTGCTTTCTTGGCCACGAGGAATCCGTCTCCCGTGATGCTGCATATGCATGATCCTGCATTATGCTCAAAGAGTGGGACTTTGTTATGCTGCAGTAGTGCCGGGGTAGTAGCAAAGCACCTCTTGCTCCTCTCCTTTGGCTTCTCAGTCACGCAGCGCTGGCCTGGCTCTCAATGAAAACGCTGAAGATGGGGCTGTATGTCCCTTGTTGGCGGATGTATTCTCAAGATGGCTAAACATTATGGACCCCCAGACGACTTACCTGCACAATGTACAAACAAATCCGAAATTCTCCTTTTACAAGAATAAGTCAGATTATTGGTGGAGGTAATAATACACCAATGATGACATATTTATGAATGCAGACATCAATTTTTGCCAATAAACAACTGAAAATGTTACACAATGTCCATTTAAATTACAATTTATTACCTTTTTTTTTTACTGTAAATTTAGTCCCCAAAGGAAAACTTTGTCAATAACATCCCTTTTATCCAATAAGAGAAAGTTTTCAGTCTGTTCATCTCATTTTTATTGCAGCAAAATGTATCTAGTGGAATGAAAAAGCAACTGATTTTATTATTGTAGTTCAGTCATGACCACTTTAGCCAGTGAAACTTTATTTCCATTTGTAATAATATATTTGGCAGTATGGCTTTGTTCTGGGGCCCCTCTGCCTTTCCTTGGGCCTACACAGAAAGCCTAAGGTGGAGAGAGCACTCCTCTCTGCCCTTCCATGCACCTACATGGAAAGCCTAAGGCAGGAAGAGCAGCAGCAAAGAGCCCCCAGGAACAGAACAGAGCTAGCATCAATGACAAACAGAAATGTCATGGATCAGACATGTCAGACACAATATGAAAAGGAGGAGCTGGGGTGGAGGCAAGTTGTAAAGCAGCTTGCAGAGGAAGCGGCAACAGTAGGCAAGCTAAAGCAGTTTAAATGGGGCACTCAGAATGTGATTTGCCAATTGGTTGCATAGACAGAAATCATGTGATCTGTCAGCTGACTCCCTTCCATCAATCAGCTGATCCATCAATTGATTGGGCTGCTTGAGATCAGCTGATGTAGCTGGGATGTGAGCTGAGCTTGACATCATGTCCTGCCTGAACAAACGCGAGGCTCAGTTAGGCTCCCAAACATATTATTTGTATTTGCAATATTAATAATTCATGCCATGGGAAAAAAAAATCAATACCGGATGTCCATGTATTGATCCAATATTGCCACGCAAATTATCACAATACTATGCTATAGCTATTTTTTTCACACACCGCTAATTTATATTTGCTTTCTGTCATGTCGTTGTCAAATCCACAACCTGCTCCTCACATCTCAAGCAGTGCAGCAGTGGAACCCATATGACAGCTTCATACAAAAACCATACACGCAGCTCCCTTGTGTTTAAATTAGCAGAAAAATAGCTGTGAATTGATCTACAAAGGGGTATGGCAGTAAATATTTCCTTTGTGGTACCAATAAAGACACTATTTACACTGTATATTACATGTACAGTACAGTACACATGATGTAATCCCAAGACAAATAAATAGAACAGATACTTTGTTAAAGAGGTTCACTTCAAACCCTGGTTGCTTCACCTCATACTCACTGTCATCATTTATGTAACTGTGTAACTCTCAACTGTTATCTAAGCACATTACTGCTCTCTGATGGGATCCCACAGAACAGAGGCGTAAATCCCATTAAAAGGAGACTGCGGGCTGATGTGGGGTCTGTTTGGGGCTCCCTGAAATGATATGCTCTGTGGATTGACTTAGTTTGTTTTTCCTGTGGAGAAGCTGGACTTGATTCTCTGTACTCTGCCTCCCTCTACTGGCCAAAAAACAAACAAACAACATGTTAAACTTAAATGTACAGATTCAGTTTTTGTCACATTATAAATGGCTCCACATGGTCATAACTCAGTGGCCCTTTGTGTCTGTTGTTTGCAGTATCTTTTTTACCACACAACTGTACAGTGGATAAAACAGAAGATGCAGATAACGAGGTGAGAAAGGCTCTCAATCATTACAACATTTACTTTGTCACTCTCTCAACATATTTATTGTGAAGGTACTGTATGTTTAATACACTCACAGTGTTCTGACCTCTCCACCCTCCTCCAGGACATCAAAGCAGTAGTGGATGGCATCGATGGCATTAAGCTCTCCCCGGGCCTGGCTCTCGGGCTGGGTGACTTCGACCTGATCCGAGTGATCGGCCGTGGAAGCTACGCCAAAGTCCTGCTGGTTCGGCTAAAGAAAAACAAGCAGGTGTACGCCATGAAGGTGGTGAAGAAGGAGCTGGTCCACGATGATGAGGTGAGACACTGAGTACACCTGGGATGTCAAGGATGTGAGACAGGGGAGGGGAGGACAGGTGCAAAGTCATGTGCAAGACACTAAGAGTTGGTGGGTGCTGTGCAAGACAGACTGACTTATGAACCAGATCAGTGTGGTACACATGTTATTACACAACCATGGTGTGGAAACTGGCCCTAGTCTTTGCTGGCTTTTTCTTTCTTTAAAATGAGAAAAATCAAGGTGTCTTGACAACTAGCCTTCAGTTTATGTGATTTAGATACCAACAATAGAGACTTGATGCATGTCATCACTGTGTGTGCAATTTTGACTCAATCTCAAAATTACAAAAAGGGAAATTGGAAGCAACTTCACTCATGAAGCTTCATGAGTCTAATGCCAAACACTCTTTCTATTAATTTATTTTTTGAATATTCAGTTATCCTGTAGCTACTAGGGCTGTAACAATACATGTATTTGTATTGAACCATTTGGTACCAGGCTTTCAGCTCAGTACACAATACAAACTGAATGACATATTGAACTAATACTATTACATGTGGAAATTAAAATCTATAGCTTAAACTGTGTTCAATATAATGTTCTCAACAAGGCAGCCCACAGGAAGGAACAAGCAACATGCTGTCTGCCCCTCCCATCCCCAAACCAGAACATTTCACTCCAGTGAGACACACTGGGTGGCAGCTATGCTAAGCTAGCTCATTGTAACATGGTTACTAAGATACTAAGATGACAGTGGCTGATGTTTTTCTGTTCATCAGATTTGTGCAGGCTAAAAAGCAGGAGTTGAGACGAATGGCCACAAACCTAAATTAATGAGAACACAATGAGAGGCTCTTGCTGCGGTGTCATGAGATGACTAGTAGCAGCCGGCTTCCCTGTAGGGCGTTTTTATGGCGATCGACACATAAACTCACCTATTGTTTCCCTGATAATGCTACATTGTAAACAACAAATCCATGTTAAATCAGCAGGAAGGGAGCGAGTTGGTTTGCTCTAAGCAGCTGGTGGCCGCAGCTGACGGGAGGTTGTATTGAGTTACATGATGATGCAGTCAAGCTCTGTTCAAGATCTGTTAAAATTACTATTGGGCAAAGGAAAATAATCCTTCTCATTACGTGTTTAGGTAATCTTGTGAAATGTAGATTTTAGTGAGAAACTTGAATAAAGACAGCTGTTTGAAGGAGAAATTTGGTGTTAGTTTTAATAAATAAATAATTTGAAATAACAAGATTTTTTAAAAAAAAAGAAAGATGTAAAAATCAGGGAAATTTCTCTGGCATTTACATTTTTATCACTGTATTAAAAACATACCAAACCATGACACCACTGTAACCGAACCATGCATTTTGTAAAACCATTACACCCCTAGTAGCTACCCAGTAGCTATTTTATCACATAATCCTTAAAAAATTGGATGAGCAAGACTCAGTAATGCAAGTGTATACTTAGCCCAGTCCCCAGAAAAAAAGGTGGCATTGTATGTTTCTGCAAACTGCGGATACGTTACATTTGTATGTAACGGCCTCACAACAGAAGGGTCCCGAGTTCAAACCTGCCAGCTGCCTGGTAGTTCTGTGTGAATTTGCATGTTCTCCCTGTGTCAGCGTGGATTTTCTCTATGTTCTCTGGCATTCTCCCACAGCCCAAAGACATGTAAACATGCATGTTAGGTTAATTGATTAATTGTTGACTCTAAATTTCCTGTAGGTAGTGTGAATGGTTGTCTGTCACTATGTGTCAGTCCTGTGATAGTCTGACAACCTGTCCAGGGTGTACCCCACCTCTCACCCTGTGTCATCTGTAGCTTGCCATATCAACTGTTTTAAATTGATGTAGTAGATGACCTGGCTTTGCCATTTGGAGGTTGTGGGAATAGTTGATGGCGTGACACCTAGGCGAGACACCTGCCAAGCTGCAGAGCATTGTTTGAGTCCAACAAACAACAACACCTGTTGTTTTTTAGCAGGTCATCACTGTCTCCAGTTGATTTTTAGCCACCAAATGTGGGTGTTCTTCAGTTGTTTTTTATCATGTTGCTTTTCCAGCAGGGATTGTGCCCCATAACTGGATACTTAAAGTCAAAACATGATCTTTTCCTAACCATAACTATGTGGTTTTTGTCCCTAAACCTAATTACAATTTAACCACAGCATTGTTGAAACATAGAATTTTTCAACATATCTGCTATATGATTATGTGCAAAAATAATGTATCTGAGGTTTGCAGAATGTGCAATGCCAATATTTTTTTCTGGCAACTGGGTTGGTGTACTGAATGAATTAGGGGTGGGTGATATGACCCTAAAATAATATCATGATATTTTAGGGTATTTTTGTGATAACGATATCCTTGACAATGTGATAAATTGGTAAAAAAAAAAAAGTATGTTATTGTTAATTTAAAAACATGGAATTGCAACAAAATAAGTGATGTAGTTTTACATGTTAGCCTAACAGTTTGCCTTCAAATATTCAGTAAAAATTAAGCAAAAATGATCTCTTATTTATTTATTTATTTATTATTTTAGTTTATAAACAACAACAGTAACTCAGAGTGAGATTCAGAATCTGTATACAATATTAATAGTTCACCAAAATAAAATCTACCATATATATATATATATATATATATATATATATATATATATATATATATATATATATATATATATATATACAGTACATGCCAAAAGTTTGGACACACCTTCTCATTCAATGCGTTTTCTTTATTTTCATGACTATTTACATTGTAGATTCTCACTGAAGGCATCAAAACTATGAATGAACACATGTGGAGTTATGTACTTAACAAAAAAAGGTGAAATAACTGAAAACATGTTTTATATTCTAGTTTCTTCAAAATAGCCACCCTTTGCTCTGATTACTGCTTTGCACACTCTTGGCATTCTCTCCATGAGCTTCAAGAGGTAGTCACCTGAAATGGTTTCCACTTCACAGGTGTGCCTTATCAGGGTTAATTAGTGGAATTTCTTGCTTTATCAATGGGGTTGGGACCATCAGTTGTGTTGTGCAGAAGTCAGGTTAATACACAGCCGACAGCCCTATTGGACAGCTGTTAAAATTCATATTATGGCAAGAACCAATCAGCTAACTAAAGAAAAACCAGTGGCCATCATTACTTTAAGAAATGAAGGTCAGTCAGTCCGGAAAATTGCAAAAACTTTAAATGTGTCCCCAAGTGGAGTCGCAAAAACCATCAAGCGCTACAACGAAACTGGCACACATGAGGACCGACCCAGGAAAGGAAGACCAAGAGTCACCTCTGCTTCTGAGGATAAGTTCATCCGAGTCACCAGCCTCAGAAATGGCAAGTTAACAGCAGCTCAGATCAGAGACCAGATGAATGCCACACAGAGTTCTAGCAGCAGACCCATCTCTAGAACAACTGTTAAGAGGAGACTGCGCCAATCAGGCCTTCATGGTCAAATAGCTGCTAGGAAACCACTGCTAAGGAGAGGCAACAAGCAGAAGAGATTTGTTTGGGCCAAGAAACACAAGGAATGGACATTAGACCAGTGGAAATCTGTGCTTTGGTCTGATGAGTCCAAATTTGAGATCTTTGGTTCCAAACGCTGTGTCTTTGTGAGACGCAGAAAAGGTGAACGGATGGATTCCACATGCCTGGTTCCCACTGTGAAGCATGGAGGAGGAGGTGTGATGGTGTGGGGGTGTTTTGCTGGTGACCCTGTTGGGGATTTATTCAAAATTGAAGGCACACTGAACCAGCATGGCTACCACAGCATCCTGCAGCGACATGCCATCCCATCCGGTTTGCGTTTAGTTGGACGATCATTTATTTTTCAACAGGACAATGACCCCAAACACACCTCCAGGCTGTGTAAGGGCTATTTGACCAAGAAGGAGAGTGATGGAGTGCTGCGGCAGATAACCTGGCCTCCACAGTCACCGGACCTGAACCCAATTGAGATGGTTTGGGGTGAGCTGGACCGCAGAGTGAAGGCAAAGGGGCCAACAAGTGCTAAACACCTCTGGGAACTCCTTCAAGACTGTTGGAAAACCATTTCAGGTGACTACCTCTTGAAGCTCATGGAGAGAATGCCAAGAGTGTGCAAAGCAGTAATCAGAGCAAAGAGTGGCTATTTTGAAGAAACTAGAATATAAAACATGTTTTCAGTTATTTCACCTTTTTTGTTAAGTACATAACTCCACATGTGTTCATTCATAGTTTTGATGCCTTCAGTGAGAATCTACAATGTGAATAGTCATGAAAATAAAGAAAACGCATTGAATGAGAAGGTGTGTCCAAACTTTTGGCCTGTACTGTATATATATAAACCGACAGGCACTTCTCTTTTAACAAAATCCTAAATGATTGAGTTGTTTGGTTATTGTTTTCCACCTGGACCTTTATGCTCTGCGATTTCTCCTCTAATCATCACATTGTCACCTGTGACAGGCTGTTATGCTACCATAACTATTGCACATTCACATATATGTAGTTTTTTTGTCGAGCCACAAGAGTCACATAGGTTTACATTACCAAAGGTTTATGACAAAATCACTTGGCAACACCAATTTCCGTGTGCGTAAGGTGAGAGAGGAGAGGGAGAGACACTGTGCTGCTGCCAGAGGAGGAGCCGCTGAATGAGTTCCCTCTGAGCGGTAAATCGCTAAAAGAGTCTGAGAAGTCCGGGGCTGTTCATGAAACATCCAGGACTCCCAGGCCTAAGGACGCCACAGTTTATTCCACAGCTGCTCCTCTTTCTGGAGCCACCACAGAGTTGGTTATAATTTCGCTTTCAGCCATGCTTGTTGTTGCCATGGGTAACAGTATGACATCAACATGTCAACAAGTCAAAATATCGTGAGTATCACAATATGAATTTTTTTATATCATATTAAAATTGTACTTGTATTATCATGAACAAGATGATAAGGCACACCCCTTGAATGAATACTTTATTTGTTGGTTGACAACATGTTTGAGTACAGACTTCAGTTTTTATGGTGGTGATGCCTGATCAATGTGAAGTACAAATAAAAGTTTATAAATAGTATTTGATAGATGATATTTAATGCGTTATCTAGCTGGAAGCTAATTTTATGTCTATCCTGATGTGAATGCTGCTCTGTACTTACTGTATTTATACACCTGCTACATCAGTTTATCTTAAAGTGCCTCTGCTTTCACCAGTTTTTAAGTAGATGTGTTATCAAAGCATTAGTCTGAAGTTGAGGAATCTTTTGAGTGCTGATTGTGGTGAAGGAATGTGACCTCTGCAGTCACTGGGCTTAAAGTTTTGCACCAGTGTCTGACAACACACTGGCATGTTATACTAAAAGGTAATTCAGGCTTATTACGACTCGAGCCTTGTTTTTGTAAAAGTCATTTTGTTAACATTGTTTTCACCAAAGCAATTGCTGAAATTTGGAACTCTTTGGATCTCTGCATAACAGTCCAACAGTTTAAAAAAGACAGTCAAAGGATCAGAGAAGTTGTAAACAAATCCAACGTTAGTAGCCACATGATCTAAACCCCTTTTTATGGAGGTAAATGTGAAAGGAAGAGCACCAAAAAAGGTGCTTATTTTACTGTTAGCTTCAATATTCCCTCCTATATTTTCTTTGTGTGCAAAATGTGTGACTAATCTAGTCTTTCCACTTCCAGTTAACTTGTTCGATGTTATTATGAGAAGAATGATGGCCAAATCTAAAAATGCTCTAAGACTAGAAGGAACAAGAAAGACAAGAAATAGAAACCTGTTTTTAAGTCTGTAAATACATATCTTAAACAAAAAGGTGATCTTTGCATGCTGCATTTCTTTCCAGAAATGGATTTCTCAGGAAGAGGATAGAGATTCAAAACTGTTGCGTTTGTCTTCAGCTTTTTATACACCTCTTTTTCTTTCTGCATGTCTAAAGCAAACTGTCCCTCTTTGCAATGAAAGCTGCTTTCATTGTTTTTCCTTTGGATTGCTCAGAAATAGATTAGGGACAAGATGACATTACCAGATGGTTCATTCTTGTGGATAAATTGTGTAAGCACACACTGGTGCAATGTATTGCCCATCAAAACACCTGCAAGTATTGATTTCTATGTAAACCCACATTAGGCATCATCAGGATACACCACTGTCCTATTTCCCAGCTTCAACATGAGTCACTGCTCCAGAAAAGCAGCAATTTTAATCGCATTCACCCACCAGAGTGGCTCACGTACTGTTTGCCACCTCCAGTTTGTACTGCAGACGTCAGATGATGTGATGCTATGAGACCAGCTGCTATGTACTGCAGTGTAGGGTGGAACTCAAAGAGGACACAAGGCCTCTGCCATGGCCGGAGGCAGTATGTTTTATAGTTTTCTGTCCATCCGTCCATCCCTCATTCCATCTGTCCTGTTCTTGTCAGTTCAATATCTTAAGAACACCTTGAGAGAATTTCTGCAAATTTGACTGAACAGTGAAAGATGGAGAGATGGAAAAAACTGGAAAGCAGAAATGAGTAAAAGGGAGTGAAGATGGCTGAGTCAGATTCTGGTAGGAGCTTCTGAAAGGAATGGGCAAAACAGGCAAGTGGCGGAGAGCTTATGAACCAGAAAAGGGGCTTAGGAGGAAGCAGGAACAAGTGAGTGGGTGACTCACATGAAAAGATGAATTCTGGGTATAGCATCTTTTTTGCAGTGATGAATCACCAGATGAACATGATGTGAAATTAATTTAAAAAAAAAAAGTCTGCATAATACTACCACTAATGCAGGACAAATGCAGACCTACTTATCACTGACATGTATTATTTAAGGAAAAGTTCGATATTTTTCCATTAGGACCCTATTTTCCCATGTTTTTGTGTCTGAGTGACTAAGATGGGAACCGCAATTTTTGAAATTGGTGCAGTATTTAGAGACACCACTGCAGCCAGCAGCAGCAGCAACACGGGCTGCAATATAATCCCTTGGGGCATGTTTGCACCATCAACTTGAGTCCAATAAAAGTTTGTCGGTGAAGATACTCAGTCATCCAGTTCATGATAATCATAAGTGCTATATTGTAGGCAACTGGCTTGCGTTTCTTCAAGAAAAACAACGTCCAATAAAAGTGCCTGGTTCTGCCACTGACAGGCTCAGATTATTTTTGTTAAACCAGAAGCAGCCCTGAATTCGCTATCGCTAAACCCATTAGACTACATTTAAATAAACAGTGATTTTATCATCATAAAACACACTTCATTCAACGTCAACAGAAACAAAATAGAAAACTTGAAAAAAAGGTTTGGTGGTTTGTCTTTCCACTGTTCCAACAATCAGCAGCTCTGGTTTGGTTGAAATAAACTTTTAATTCAGCCAGTTAGATGTGAAAATATGCTGACTCTAAATATGCTATGTTTATTTGAATGGGGTCAGGTGGGTTTGGCAGTGGCAATGTTAGGACTGTTTCTGGTGAAGGATATAATATGCAGGATTTTTCAAGTAAACAATATATAGACTCATATTGAAGTAATCCCTCTCAGTCATCACTTCTGACCCACTCTCAGTGTGGAAGTGTGTTTTCTGCAGGTATTTTCTCATCTTATTTTCTGTGCTCAGGATGTTTCCGGGCATGTGCCCCCACAGCGCTCAGGTGAGGTCAGGGCTTTTTCTAAAAGGGGGCGACAGACTGTAAGCATCTAAGAGACACAGTGCCATAAAATGCAAATATAGAGGTGAAACGCCAAACAAGGATTAATCTGGGGTTGGCTTTTACTTTCACTTTCGCTAGCGAGTGTGTTGACAGACAGTAATCGACAATATTGCATAGAATACTGATGAATAAAAAATTCATTTATTAAGAAACTTTATTTAAGACTCTGAAAATCAATTGAGGTAGACCCTCATTTTTAGTGATGCTGAGTATGAACAAAGACATTGAAAACAGTCAATAAGCAAACAAAGAGCCATTATGCATATCAAATAAAACAGAAATGAAATCATACAAAATAAAAATAACAGTAGGAATATATGATCGCTAAAAGTAGAAATACAAGATGATAAACATGTTAAGATGTAGATGTATAGTTAAAAGCATTTACACTAATTTAGAGCAAGATCTGAAATAAGGCATTGAAACAGCCATAAGTGTGGCAGAGTGTCAAAGTTTAAGGTCTTTTGCAGATCATTCCTTGTGTAAGGAGCTCTGTAAGAGAATGACATTCTTCCTAGTTCAGTTCTGATTAAGGGAGCGTGAAGCAATGACCTATTCTGTGAACAAGTACCAAGATTTTGTGAGGTGAGAGTTAGGTAAAGTTGGCATTGATGGGTGCTGTAAGAATCACCTGTTGTGAACCTTAGGGCTGAATGTTATACAGTATCCAGTAATTTCAGTATAGAGGCAACAGCTTTTCCATGTATAACATCCCCATAATCCAAAACTGACAAAATTACAGATTCCACTGTTCTTTTTCAATGTATAAAAGGTAAACAGCGCTTATTTCTGTACAGACGCCAAGTATTGTTCTCAGTTTGGTAGTCAGAATGTCAATATGGTACTTAAAATAAAAATTGTCATTCAGCCAGATACCAAGGTATTGATACTGTGGGACTCTCTCTATGGATGTGCCATTTGTAGAATGAATATTGAAAGATTCAATATGAGTAGCCTTGGTGAACAGCATCCTTTTGATTTTGTCTGAATTTAGTGCTAACTTATGATTACTGTATGTAGTTGAAGTTGCAGTGATTCAAAAGATGATTGCAGATATTCAATTCAATAAAACGGTGTCATCTGCATACAGATGAATATCATTTATGTGAATTGAAAACAGTATTGACCCTTACACTGAACCTTGTGGGATGAACATCACCCATCATTACACATTGTAGTCTGTTAGAGAAGTAGTTTTAAAACCACAGGCAGCTGACAGAATCAAAACCAATACAGGAACGTTTCTCTAAAAGTAACAAAAAGTAACTCTTTCAGTAACAATCTGTTAGTTGCAAAAACAAACACTTTTATTGGACATAACTTGACACAAAACATGAGAAAATATTATCCAGGTTGGAAAATGCCAAGCTTACCCTTTAATGTGAATGTAACTGGGAGAGCATGGTGTTTCCTTTTTGCCCAGGGCTCACACACATTTCATTCACAAGTGTACAAGAAAAAGGAAAATTAGAATCAGTCTGTTAAATGCTCGGTTCACTCACTTTTCCACATTTTCACAAGTGAGAAAATTAGTTGGGTTTTTTTTTTTGTCATGTGTGTGTGTTACACACAGAGCTGGAGTCAGGACAGGGTTAGCTTAGCTTAGCATAAAGACTGTTATTACTTTGTTACTTTGGACCTGGCTCGGTCCAACTTTAAAAATACATCTACCAGCACCGGTTAGCATGTTGTGTCTTGTTTGTTTAATCTGTACACAAACAGAAATGTAAAAACAACAATTTATGGTTTCACATACTGGAAACTTTTTCAAACTGTTTATCCATTCACCCACTCTTTCCTATTGGATGGAGGCAGCGAGTGCAGTGTCTCTGGCTATAGTGCAAGTTACTTTACAGTCAGTGGGTTCAGATTTTGGATTTGGTCTCTGTACAGACACAATGGCACCAAACCTGATGACCTTACTGTAACAACAAGACTACAGGAGGGGCTACACACAGCCACTGCACCAACTGTTGATCGCCAAGAAACAGTTCCAGCGTGCAACTCTTCTTAGAGACACAAACTGTTGTTTTAACTTTTCTGTTTGTGTACAGATTAAATAAACAAGACTTGATGTGTTGATAAGCTTTAGAGATGCCACTATGTCCACTCTGTGAACCATTGTGTTAGTCTGATATTACATTTGTTGCTCTGACATTCAATTTTGAATGAAGGCTCGAATCATTCAAAGCAGTTGATCATTGTTCCCATGTAAAGCACAGTCTGTAAACGTAAGTACAAAACTTAGACTGTTGTGAAAGTCTGTTAGACTTTCGTCAAACTCATTGGCCATACTACCAATCATGAAATATCCAAGAGAGCACTTCAGTTTTGTTATTTAATTTTGCACAAAAGCTTCAGGAAATAAATCAAATCATTTTGGATTATTGCACAGCGATGAAGAGCAGCAACAACTGCAAAAGAGATTATTTCTTTATTTTATAATACAGTCTAGTTTCAAATATAAACAAGGATATTGGACATACCCAATACTAAACATTGGAAACAACACTATAGTAGTGATAATCAACTTATGGCCGATGGGCCAAATCTGGCCCATGATAGGGTGCTGGGTAGCCTCCCAACCATTTTCATAGAACTTGTTTATCAAAAAAAAAAGTGCCAGGGGAGGATCCCCAGACCCCCCAACAGAGGTCCAGGCTAAGCCCCAAATGTCCTCAAATCCTAGAAGCACCCCTGCATAAACCTGACCTTTGCAGGGCTGCTATTGGCCCCTGGCCCCGTGTCATTTTGCAAAAGTGGCCCCTGGGCAAAGTTGAGTATCCCTGATATAGTCTATAATAATGTCATGCCTGATTAGCAGGCCCATGTAGAACTTGCACCAGCAGAACTCTGCAGACTTTCTGCAGATTTAAGGAATATAGATGCTGCTTGTAAAACTCAGAATGTTGTCACTGTCTCCTCCACCTCCTTGTGCATGTGTGTGACAATCGTGTGCTGTATTCAGTTAGCATTAAAATCAAAGTTAGTGGTGTAGTGAGAACAAATATAACAAAGATTTACTGTTAATAATAATTTTTGTTTTTGCTGCTCTATATTGAACCTTCCATTTTAATGGCCATGTGTCCCACATTTTGTTGACTGAGTTTTCCAACAAATGTTTAAATTTTCATTGAAGTATTCATGATTGAGTCAAATTTCTGATTCAAAGTTTCTTCTAAAATCTTTTGTTAGTTCTTTTGGCCTGGTCGAGGTAGTTTTAGGTTTTAATGTATTGTATGAGGTTATTTTTGTTCAAAGACAATTCTATCACATTAGGAGCAAGGAAAAAAAACATTTCGCAGAATTCCACAATTTATTTTCAATTTTGGATCACCAAACAAAACAATAGAAAATACTGTTTGGGCCTGCTGATTAGGCTGTAAACACTTTTTTGTCAACCGTTATCTGGTGACAAGAAAGGTTTTTTATATCTATATCTATATGTGTATGTGTATATATATATATATATACAGTACAGGCCAAAAGTTTGGACACACCTTCTCATTCAATGCGTTTTCTTTATTTTCATGACTATTTACATTGTAGATTCTCACTGAAGGCATCAAAACTATGAATGAACACATGTGGAGTTATGTACTTAACAAAAAAAGGTGAAATAACTGAAAACATGTTTTATATTCTAGTTTCTTCAAAATAGCCACCCTTTGCTCTGATTACTGCTTTGCACACTCTTGGCATTCTCTCGATGAGCTTCAAGAGGTAGTCACCTGAAATGGTTTCCACTTCACAGGTGTGCCTTATCAGGGTTAATTAGTGGAATTTCTTGCTTTATCAATGGGGTTGGGACCATCAGTTGTGTTGTGCAGAAGTCAGGTTAATACACAGCCGACAGCCCTATTGGACAACTGTTAAAATTCATATTATGGCAAGAACCAATCAGCTAACTAAAGAAAAACGAGTGGCCATCATTACTTTAAGAAATGAAGGTCAGTCAGTCCGGAAAATTGCAAAAACTTTAAATGTGTCCCCAAGTGGAGTCGCAAAAACCATCAAGCGCTACAACGAAACTGGCACACATGAGGACCGACCCAGGAAAGGAAGACCAAGAGTCACCCCTGCTTCTGAGGATAAGTTCATCCGAGTCACCAGCCTCAGAAATGGCAAGTTAACAGCAGCTCAGATCAGAGACCAGATGAATGCCACACAGAGTTCTAGCAGCAGACCCATCTCTAGAACAACTGTTAAGAGGAGACTGCGCGAATCAGGCCTTCATGGTCAAATAGCTGCTAGGAAACCACTGCTAAGGAGAGGCAACAAGCAGAAGAGATTTGTTTGGGCCAAGAAACACAAGGAATGGACATTAGACCAGTGGAAATCTGTGCTTTGGTCTGATGAGTCCAAATTTGAGATCTTTGGTTCCAACCGCCGTGTCTTTGTGAGACGCAGAAAAGGTGAACGGATGGATTCCACATGCCTGGTTCCCACTGTGAAGCATGGAGGAGGAGGTGTGATGGTGTGGGGGTGTTTTGCTGGTGACACTGTTGGGGATTTATTCAAAATTGAAGGCACACTGAACCAGCATGGCTACCACAGCATCCTGCAGCGACATGCCATCCCATCCGGTTTGCGTTTAGTTGGACGATCATTTATTTTTCAACAGGACAATGACCCCAAACACACCTCCAGGCTGTGTAAGGGCTATTTGACCAAGAAGGAGAGTGATGGAGTGCTGCGGCAGATGACCTGGCCTCCACAGTCACCGGACCTGAACCCAAACGAGATGGTTTGGGGTGAGCTGGACCGCAGAGTGAAGGCAAAGGGGCCAACAAGTGCTAAACACCTCTGGGAACTCCTTCAAGACTGTTGGAAAACCATTTCAGGCGACTACCTCTTGAAGCTCATGGAGAGAATGCCAAGAGTGTGCAAAGCAGTAATCAGAGCAAAGAGTGGCTATTTTGAAGAAACTAGAATATAAAACATGTTTTCAGTTATTTCACCTTTTTTGTTAAGTACATAACTCCACATGTGTTCATTCATAGTTTTGATGCCTTCAGTGAGAATCTACAATGTAAATAGTCATGAAAATAAAGAAAACGCATTGAATGAGAAGGTGTGTCCAAACTTTTGGCCTGTACTGTACATATATATATATGTATGTATGTATGTATGTATGTATATACACCGGTCAGCCAAAACCTACTACTTACAAGGTTTGAGGTTCCTATGCATTGTTCCTGCTATATATCTTGATTAGTTAAAAAAAACAAACAAAAAAACAACAACAAACAAGGAAAAATCTTAAATTTAATTTCTCTTATTTATATAGTCAACAAAAAAAGTACTTTACATTTTTTAATGTAAAAGAGAAACACTGAGGTGTTACCTTTGGCATTTTAATCACTGGTGTCTTCTATGAAACCTACCGTCTTTACAAAATGATCTAAAGGCTGCTGCACCTCTGCCAGGTTCACTATTGGAATAAACTAGTAACTGAACTAGTTCCAATATGTTTTGCATACAGTGAACCTTTTAAAGGAAGTAAAAACAACAGAATCAAAGACAAAGTTGGGACAGATGAGTCCTGCATCCTGTTGACTTTGCAGTGTTTGTGTCATATGTGCTCACTAGATGGCACAATTGCTCAACATATAATTCCTGTTAAAAAACAAAACAAGAACAGAAACCAGTGGCAAGGCAAGGCAGCTTTATTTGTATAGCACATTTCATACACAAAGGAAATTCAAAGCGCTTTACAGGGCAATGAAATATAAAACATAATATAGGATACAGAAAAGAGTAATGAGTGGGGTCATGTAGGCAGACCGAGGATCACTGTCCAGAGCTACGGCACCATCCAACATCTGTACGACTAATCCAGGACAACATAAACCACGTCACAGGCTTCATGCCTCCATTGCCCCCATCAACTTATCATTTCTTGTTTTTCTCCACATATAAACACTTAAAGTCCATAAGACAGATGCAATTTTTTCCTAACTGAGAGGATGTAATGAAACCATCGAGTCCTCCTGTTGTGATTGGACATTCATATATTCATGGCTCTATTCATGCACATTAGTTTAATAATTCATCTCTTTAGTAGTCTATTGCCTGACATCAAAGGAAGCTTGTAAGAGCTCTCACAGACTACAAACTACTAAAGGAGCTGAAATGACCAGTACGAGATGTGTTGTATTCTGCATAATTATAAATTCCTCAAGTGCTAATGAGTTGACCAGAAGGAATTTGGTATCAATTGCACAATATGGGGTCTCTACTGTGATGTCATAAATTAACCATATTGTGTCAGAGCACAGCATGGGAAACTCAAAATTTAGACACATTCTGTTGTAGAGCACATAAAACATTAAACATCATCAACTTAATGACACTTTAAATCTGCATAAAACATCCACACTCACAGCTCTCTATAAAACCACATATTCCACCCACAGCTAGCTGATAACAATTAGAGAAAATGGATTTGTAAATAAAGATACTGTAGTTTTCTAGTTGTCGGAAGGATTCTTGCTTTACTAACTAAGTCCTTTTAATCAGGTGCTGCACTAGTCAAAAATAGTTTAGAAGCATGTGTTTATTTTACTGGAGTGTCTCCATTTGAAGCAACTTTATACTTTTACTTCACTATATTTAATCGACAGCTGTAGTCAGGAGCGTAGCACTGAATTCTGGGCTCTATGCATATGCAGTCTTTGAGGGCCCCCCAACCTCCTCTCTTGATCCATGGCTCTCTCATGCACCTTTTGAAAATGTTCTTTCCTTTTCTTTTCTTGTACAGAGTCAGTTTTCAGAACCCCGATTTATGTCTTGGGCAAAGACATGACAGTGTGCTTTGGTGCTCCAGCAAAATAAGCAGCACAAATTAGATATCATATGTATATAGAGGTTGTGTATATGGTATAAAATATATAGAGAGATATATAGAAATACAAAGCTCTGTTTGGGTGTCATTTTTAACAGGTTATAATGATCTTTCATTAGTGTCAATGACTAACTGTCGGATCAGTTATCTTTTGGCACACCATCCAAGGTCCACACTCTTAACAGAAGCAGGAAATAAACAGTCTCAGAATAATCCTGAGTGTGAGGATTCTTCACAGGACTGACTGCATTTGTTTTATCTGTGGCATGATGTGTCTCACTCTGTCTGTTTAACCACACAGAAAGTCTATTGATAAGACAAATTGATTGTCAGTACATTATCTTTCCTCTCTGTCTCCATCTGTCTCCTCTCATCTCTCCAGGATATTGACTGGGTACAGACAGAGAAGCACGTGTTTGAGCAGGCGTCCACCAATCCATTCTTAGTAGGCCTCCACTCCTGTTTCCAGACAGAAAGTCGGTAAGAGCATGAGAAGGCTGACACTCATACTGTATGCATTAAAGGCAACACATTTCAGCTGCAGCTCAGTCTACCTGACCGTACCTTTCAGTAATATGAAATATTACTTCCTAGTGATGGCCTCTTCTTCATTAAAGGACAAAACTGGTATATTGCTTATCATCTCCTGCAAGTTCACAATTATAGTTTCCTTGGTCCAAGTACATAGAAAGCTCCAGAGTTACAAGATACCACCAAAAATGGCAATATCACCATTTTGTGGGTTAAAACCTTGATTTTGTGCTGTAAATGGATTATATAAATGTTTTTTAAAAGTTGAATGTTTTGCACATTTTCTGCATATTTGTATTTGGATCTCCTGATTGCCCTCCGCATTAATTTACCCTCAGTTTTTACCTGCATTAAAAAGCACTGGTTTGCCCTTCTTGATGCTGTCATCATAAGTTTTTGTTAAGCATTTGCTCTGATGATGGTGTAGTCACCAAAAAATCGAGGTCATTATTCAGTACGTGCATTGGAAGTGGGCAGACTCTTCCTTTCTCCATACAGATATTTTCAGCCATCTTGCATGTCAGCTGTCAACCCGATCACCAGAATAAATGTTGGCATTGAACATGTCTGCAAATCACAGATATGTTACATTTGTATGAAATTATGTAGCAGATACACTGAAACTTCACGTTTCTATACGTTTCAACAACGCTGTGATGAAAGTGCCCTTATGTTTAGGCACAAAAACCAGTTGGTTATGGTTAGGAAAAGACTATGTTTTGCCGAAAGATACCTGCTTTTTGTGGCACAATCCTGGCTGGTAACACAGCAATGTCTCTGTAGAAACAATTGCCTGTTGTGGCACTATCCCCAGTGGAAACACAGTGACAGGTCACTACAAAAGACCCATGTTTGGTGGCTAAAACGCTGGAAACACAGCAATGACTTGGTTAAAAACAACCGAAAGTAGTTCTGTTTGTAATATATAATAATCTAATATTTGTTTTGTGAAGAATAATCTTGCAGTAGCCTTACTGATCATTATATTTGTCACTGACTAAGTTGGCATACATCAAGCTGAAAACAAATCAAATATAACAGAAGACACAATGGGTCATTTATGCCCAACCAAATCACCAGAATAAATGCTGGCATTAAACCGCATGACATATGTCACATTTGTACGTTATCATGAAGCAGATGAATTCAAACTTTGCACTTTTTTATATTTCGGTGACCCTGTGGTTAATGTGTGGTTATGTGAAGGTACAAGAACTATTTGGTTATGGATAGGAAAATATCATGTTTTGGTATAAAATGCCTGGTTTCAGTGACACAATCACTGTTGGTAATGCAGTGTTTTGTTGAAAAAACAGTTTTGTTGTTTGTTGGCAGCCGTCTCACCTAGGAGACACACCATCCAACACCCCCTCCACCTCCAGAACAATGTCAGCTTATACTGTCACTTTAGATACGTTGATATGATACATATGAAACATAGAAACTGCAGAAACGTACGTCACCATTTTCTTCTAGTGACTGGGCTGCAGCAGGCAGTAGTGTGCAGTAGTTTTCTCAAAAGAACGTCCAAAACCTATTTGAATGCATAAACGAGTCATACTATACAATGAACAATAAATGTACAGTGGACATAGCACTTGTAGTTTTTTTCTCTCAGCTCGAGATTGAAAATGCACTTGTGGCCATGTTCCTCTAAATGAAACAAAAGGTATGTGTCACCTAAATGCACAGAATACATCATTGTGTGTTTTTGATCAATATTTTGATGTCATTGGAGCACTATGGCACAGAGCAATAAAGTATATCAGTCCTCAAGTCACTGCTTGTTGGTCAGTTAGTCAGTTTACTGTTGGTTTTAGTCCCTTCAGTGTATTTCTTTTGAAAACTAGAAACAAAAGATAACTAATATCAGCCTTTTTGCCTTGTGGCACTGATTGCGTAGCATTTGACAGGGGCTTTAAGAGTCAACATTTAACATTTCTGTAGGTAGAGATGAATTTAGATGTCGAAAATGCCATCTCAAAAAAACACATTTAAATCAGTGAAAAGCAGACCTACAAAAGCAAATGTACTCTTTTATATCTGATATCCTTATGACATTTCATAAACCCTTTTTTTTTACGTGAAGGGCATGTCATTATGTTTCTCTTTATTTTTCAAATTTCTTTTAACCATCTAGTCTTAACATTTCTAAAGGAGCCTCTGTTAAACAGCAACATTGGTGAAATAATACATTTTCTCATCATGCTTTGGTTTCCAGGTTATTTCTAGTGATTGAATATGTGAACGGCGGGGACTTGATGTTTCATATGCAACGACAAAGGAAGCTCCCTGAAGAACATGCAAGGTAAACATCCAACCCCTTCAAATTCCCAGGTTGTCAAATACAGATGCTTCTAGAAAATAATCTATGCTGGAAATGTAAAAAGCAGGAAGGCACCTTTATCCATGCAATGTGGGTCTGTCCTCTGGTTCTACCTTTCTGGAGAGAGATAATCAAAACAATACAAGAGTAGCTAGGTATGCCTGTTCCTGAATCACTTCAACTTTGCCTCTTTGGAGACAGGTCATGTTTACCCAAGATCTCCAAGCCAGCATTTGCTCTAGCATCATCAGCATTTGCTGCTCCACAACTGGAAGTCAAGTTAGCCCTGAGTATAGTGATCGGGTTAAGTTAATTACAGAGAATGCATAATTTGAATTAATGATAGCCAATCTACACAACCATAGAGATTCATATTTGCTTGTCTGGGTTCAGCTTTGTCTTTTATAAAAGGAATAGACATGTCATAGGAGCTGGACACAATACTGAAGTTATTTGCTTTTTGGATGCACGTTCCATACTTAAAGCTATAGTGCGTAACTTCTACAGGTCCGTAAATGTCCGTTTCACCCAAGCCACTACTAGAGGAGATGACACAATGCTGATTAAGCCGATCGGCTCCTCTAACATCTCGCGGTAATTTCAATATAGATCATTTTTAGTATACGTGTAGACCAGCGACATTCCTGCGCTGGCGCACAGGAAATGCTTCCTCACAACAAGAAGGGAGGGGGAGGACGAGCGGAGAGTGTCACAGCAAGAGGTAGAGCGCAGGTAGAAGGTGAAAGCAACATGGCGGAGAAGCGGCCGAGACACGGTCCAGAAGTGGATCGTACCACAAAGAAAAAGCCTGGACGTTCGGCTGAAGCTCTGTTAGCAAAGAAGGAAAGTGACCGACGGAGAAGGCAGACAAGGATTTGTATTGGCGTCGCTTTTCCTCGGTGAAGAGCCCTGAAGGAAGAAATTGGGCTGAGGGCAGACACGGATGTTGCCTTGCTGCTGTTGGATAAGTAAGTGACTTGGTTTACAATTATATTATGAGTAGTATGTGTTGCTGTTACATGTACTGGACCTAGTACTTTATTATTTTCTTGGAAATGGTGCTATGAACGTAATGTAATGTTAGCAGCCTGGTGTTCGCCACGTTGTGTAGCATTGTGTACACAGTGTGAAGCGAGTGTTACTCTGTGTACACGGTGTGTGGCGACTGGCTAGTGGTACTCTGTGTACACGGTGTGTGGCGAGTGTTACTCTGTGCAACACTCGGCTTATTAGTGGTAATAACGCATTATCCGCTGGGAGGCAACAGAAGTTACGCACTATAGCTTTAACTATCATTATGATTTTTTTTTTTTTCAATGAACTACAGTTGTAACATACGGATGGAGAGAGTGGGCTCTTGCATCTTTTGCTTTGGCTGTACTATAGGGACCTTTTTTGTTTATTTGTTTGTTTGTTTCCAGGCTTGACTTTTAGAATAGGTCACCTGATTACTCCCACAAGGTTTGGGGCTGTGCTGATGGACTTTTGAATCATTAATGTTATGAACGTTGCAGAGATGATGCTTTTTTTGTCCGTGCTGTATGTATTTATGTAATTGATTGTTTATTTGATTTTTGTATATGTTTATACCGGTATGATTGTTAATATGATATGAAAAACTTCAAATTGTTGACATACTGTAATGACGTCATACTGTTACCCACAGCAACAACAAGCATGGTTGAAAGCAAAATTATAACCAACGCCATGGTGGTTCCAGAAAGAGGAGCAGCTGTGGAATAAACTGAGGCGTCCTTAGGTCTGGGAGTCCTGGATGATTTATGAACAGCCCCAGACTTCTTAGACTCTATTAGCAACTTACCGCTCAGAGGGAACTCATTCAGCGGCTCCTCTGGCAGCAGCATATACATATACACATACATATAACGTGAATCAGTTAAAAAAAAGTTAAAAACACCAGCAGTTAAAATTACTCAGGTTTTTGACTAGATTTCTGAATTGACCCATTGAAACCAGAGTATCAAGCTTCAAAGTACACTGTAATTCGTTCCAGGTATATGTTGCAAAGAATCTGAAAGCAATCTTTCCCAAATCAGTATTAGTTCTAGGAACCTGCAGTACTAACCAGTCTTGCGAACATGTGTGATATGTTGCAGTTCTCCAACCAATAAGTGATGACAAATATGAAGGCAATTTTTGAAGAAGTCCCTATGAGTAAATAAAAGCAAATGATGGTCTCTTCTAATAGAAAGAGAAGGCCAACCCACTTTTTGATAAAGCAAACAGTGATGTGTGCCATAGCTGTCTCCATTTATAAATCTAAGGGCTGAATGGTAGACAGCATTTAGGGGCATAAGAGTGTAGGCAGCTGCATGTTGATAAATTACATCATTAGAGATTTATTTCTGTACAAAAAAAAAACATCTTATTGTAATTTCCTTGTAAGTACATCAGCTTGTGGTTTGAAGGTGAATTTATCATCAATCCAGATGCCTAAATATTTATAATATGGAACTTGTTCAATGATTGTACCATTTAGAGTTCAGGTTTTGAGAGTCCTGTGGTTAATGCTTTTGGCTCTGGAGAACAGCATATATTTAGTTTTGTCAGCATTTAATACAAGTTTGAGATTCATTCATGCATTTTGCAGAACATTGAAAGAATGCTGCAGGATTTCAAGAGCTAAATTTACAGAGTCAGTCCACCAATATAAAATTGTGTCATCAGCATAAAAATGGACATTACAGTTTTGCAAGAACAGAGCTATAGTGAATAGCACTGGTCCTAAGACTGAACCTTGTGGAAAACCTTTTGTTATTGGTAAAAACTCTGATCTAACATTTCCCACTTTTACACACTGTTGTCTGCCAGAGAGGTAATTGGTGAACCATTTGATGGCTCATGGATCAAATCCAATATTTGATAGTCTTTTTAGGAGTAAAGAATGATCAACTGTAATAAATGCTTTTTATATATCAATAAAAACAGCAACACAGAGCTTCCTGTTATCTGCAGCTGACACAATGTCATTTAAAATTAAGGAAGTAGCAGAGATAGTGCTATGATCTGATCTGAAGCCAGATTGGTGGGGGGTTAATACAGCATATTGAGCTAAAAATGACTTGAGTTGATTATTTACTAATGTTTGTAGGATTTTAGACAGACAAGACAGTTTTGAATTGGACAGTAGTTGTTTAGGTCACTTTTTTCTCCTCCTTTGTGCAAAGTTAAAACATGAGCTGACTTCCATACTTTAGGTAGTATACCAGTTGAAATACTTAAATTAAAGATATGCGGTATATGCTCTGAAATTATGGGAGCTGCAAGCTTGAGGAGAAAGGGGGCCAAATTGTCCTCTCCAGCTGCTTTTCTATATCTTCTTTTTCAGTCAGTGTGATATTTCTGGAATTGACATGAGTGGGCAGAGAGGAAGCGTTGTTTTTAGTTTGTCAGAGTTTACGTCTTTCCAGAATTTTGATGGATTTGACCAAGAACTGGGGATAGAGGTTAAGTAATAATTAGATTTAGCTTTTCTTGTTAAGAAGGGGCATTTATTTCTTAGCTTTCTGAAAGCAAGCCAATGGGAGGGGTTCCCGGAACTTCTACCTGGGGACCATGCTTTGTTCCGTCACTGGAACAGATTTGATAATTCAGAGGTGAACCAAGGGCTGAATCTATCTTTTAATCTTAACTTCTTAAATGTAGCATGTTTGTTAACAACTGAATTGAAGATATTTGAAAAATAATTTGATGCTAGTTCCACATCTGGGATTTCTATTGTATGTGAAAGGTCACCATGTTTGAGATCATGTAAAAAGGCTTAAAATTTCTGAAGTTTCTTTTGACAGCAATTTGAGTTTTTGAGTTGGTCAGTCGAGTATCTCTGATACATACTATTGGGCAATGATCAATTATATCTAATGGAAGTACACCACTGGAAGAATATTTATGGGGATGATTTGTTGATATAATGTCAATCAAGGTTAATTAGAGAGGTCCTTAAAATTCAGATGGGTAGGATTAGAGATTAACTGAGTAAGACCAAGTTCAGCACAGATGGACTTTAGACTATCTGAGTCTGTGGACATCCAATTTAAGATAAAGTCTCCTATAATGGTCACTTCTGAGGTCATGAAAGGGGTTAAATTCTCAAAAATGTCAGTAACTGCTTCTAGAGGGGCGGTGGGGGATTGGGGGGAAGATAAATAGCAACAACCCTAAAAAATAGCATTTTGACTTAATTATATATTTAAACTCAATAGTTCATACTGCTTTGGCACAGATATACTAACTAACTGGGATGCTTTTATGTTATTTCTGACAAATAGATTGCTACACCTTCACCCTTAGTGAGTCTGTCACATCTAAATCAATTGTAATCATTTAAGTTAATATCGCCATCTTCAACTGACGTTTTTTAACCAGGTTTCAGAAAAGACTAGAATGTCAGAATTGTTGTTAAAAGTACAAATATTAATGTAATATTATACTAATGTCATGTATTGAAATCTTCAAATGAGTTCAGAGAAGAGGGAGGGTTCTGTGATAGAGCAAGTCCAGATTTTTTAAATACATTGACTGTGATGATAATACTGCTACAGGCACCAGAAGGTCTATGCATATTACAGCAAATGGTATGATATGCAGTGTCAGAGGACATAATATCAACATTTTTTTAATATCATTTATCTGCAATTGCCTGTTGGTTATCCCGACAGGAATGTTAACAATGTCATTAAATGGTCTGAACCTGGTAAAAAAGTGCACCTGTGTACATGGAGGAACCAATGTGGTAGGGACTATCACACTATATAAGAATATCGTTATCACAAAAACACCTTGAAATACCGTAATATTATTTTAGGGCCATATCGTCCAGCCCTAATGTTTATTGTTGACATTCTTAAAATAGAAAAACATAAAAAAAAAACAAAAACAAAAAAAAACCCTTAAATAACAAAAAATAAATAAAAAATAAAATAAAATAATTAAAAATCAGATGATTTATCACACCCATAGTGTCTTATAGTGACACACAGGTCACGGTATAGGGTCTCTGTGATGCACAACTGAAACACATTGTAACGTGGTTTATGTTGTGAAAGAGTCGCTTTTTTTTTTTTTTTTTTCTTTAAGATATTTTTAGGGCATTTTTTGCCTTTAATTGATAGGATAGTGAAGTGTGAAAGGGGGAGAGAGAGAGAGGGAGAGACATGCAGCAAAGGGCCACAGGCTGGAGTCGAACCCGGGCCGCTGCTACAACAGCCTTGTACATGGGGCGCCTGCTCTACCACTAAGCCACCGGCACCCCAGAGTCGCGGTTTGGTTTAAATTACTTGATAAGGTTTAGAACAAAGATGTTTTGCATTAAAATAAGTAAATTTTTCTACGTAGCGTAACGTGATGTAATATCAGTGCACAATGGCCGTACATAAATTACATAATGTTACATTAAAACACTGTTTACTTTTAGTTTCACATGGGATATGAACAGCTGTCTTCTGGGGGCAAGTCTTGTGTTGTTTGACCCATCCGCCTCCCCCTCCTCCCACCCATGGATGGGTTGCCACAGATAGGTTTATATTGGAGTTAGCTGAAAGCCCCGCAGATCTCATAAAAATGCCGAAAGGTGCCGTTAGCGTCAATATCACACGCCAAGGGGCATGACAAAGTGCTTGTATTTGACAACCAAGGGATGGGAACGGGCTGAACATCCTATACTGCTGTCTTATCTATTTCAGTGTGTTACTTCCACATGTAAAGTTTGTAACATGAAGCGAATTGACTTTATTGTTTGGCTTTTCTCAAATGCTGTACTGTAATAAAAAACAACTCAGGACCGTGTTGAGTTACTGCAGTGAGGCCTCCAAGACTCCTCAGCAACAGAGTACTCCTTACAGACATACTGTATGCTTAATGGGATGCTTTAGCAGCTCTTCGTGGACGTGGCAGTGCTGCCAAAATCCAACCTAACACTTATTTTTCCACCTCTGAGAAATATAATGAGCATCCATAATTCATTGTGCCTGTCTACTTGCGGGGCATTCCAACTGCGGCTCTGATAAATGCTGGATCAAAGGCTGGGTAATTTAGAGAGGCACCGTTGGGCCCCTATCGGGCCCTACAATCTGTATTCTGGAGACAGTGGCTGTACATATGCAAAGCAGCATGTTAATCACTCATAATGATTGTACATATTCATGAGCAGCGCTCTTAGAGAGAGCCCTGCCGCATTCCCCCGCGCCGTGGGGGAGGCGGGCTGGTGGGGGGGTGGATGGTGCTGCTGATAGGACGCAGCTTCTATCAGTCTGATGCCAGCTACGAAACAACGGTGTACAATGGAGGCTGTCACAGTGAAAATGTGGGGGAGCGATGTGGGATTTGTGATTTCTCCGTCAAACAGCTCGCCACTCCAGTCTTTCCCCCAGTGTTTGACAATCATGGGTTTACAGCAGGCAGACAGAGAGAGGCTCGTCACTGTTAATGAAGGCTTATCTCCTAGAGACAGAATACACACTACCTACACACACAGGAAATGCTTCTGACTCACCAAAGACGCATGCCAGCTACATCAAATCATGTTCAAAACTAAAGGGATTTGAGGGTTATGTGTGCTATAAAAATGTCTCTGTTCACCATAAAGAGAACAATCGTAGTAACATAAATCTACTTATGAAAGCCTTTTGTACCTCAAAACTCAGGGATTAATTAGAAATAACCAAATGGGCTGCACGTGTATTTCTGTGTTTCTGTATAATCAAACCATTACAAGGTCCAAGCTCTGAGTTAAAGATTTAGAAGCACAGTAATAGTATACTTAACATTTTCCGTCATTAATAAAGTCTTATTCTACATAGGTGCCCTCCTCTCAAGTAGGGCTGCGGCGAGTCAGACCACGCCCTGCAGATTTACACTTCCATTGTCAGTTTCACACACACAGTGAAGAGATGGACCCTAAAGGTTGCTGTGAGTGTGGCAGTAGCATGAAGGCCATGGTGTTAAAAAAGTCAAGGGGGTTATTACTTTTGTAGCGTATATGCTGACTCAATTACTCTGTGATCTGTGTGTTAGATTATGAGATATCTTGACATTGAAGGTCCCCTGAGAGTGGCTAACCTATTGTCATTTCCAGGGCATCAAACACTGCTGCTTTTTCATGCCCCTTGGCATGTGACATTGATGCCAAATGCACCGGGCTTCCAAGAAACTCCATTGTAAATACATCTGCAACACTTCTTGATGCTGAGAACAACTGTCATACTATAAAGAGCAAGAAAGTCTGGGAGGGAGGGGCGGTAGATTGGTCAAACCAGACCTGGATTTTCATCCAGGACACTGCAGTTCGTGTCCTGTGTGAAACCAGAAGTCAGTGTGGTTTTAACACTATATTTACATTATCTTATGTAAGAAACAACACATTTTAACCCAAAACATTCTTTTGTTCTAAATCTGATCAATTTGTTTCATTGCATAAACCTAGCCGCAATCATTTCACAACATAAACCATGTGTCTCAGTGTGTTTCAGCTGTGTCTCACAAAGATACCTAAATGTTGCCATTTCCATCTGTTCTACATGTCAAGGGATGTGATAAAGCGTCAGTATCTGACAACCTGGGAATGAGAATGGGTTGGGGTGGCACTATGGGAAAGCTCTTAGTGTGTTTAGAAAGGAAGGGTTTCATCCTTGGGGGCATGAATGTGCTCAGTAACTCTCGTGATCTTCTCAATAAGCCCTTTGCCGACATGGAATCTGTAACATTGCTGGCCTTGTCTCTGTGCTGATGTCATACACTGTAAACCCCAATCCATCCATGACACAAAATTTTAATGTAAAGTCTACACAAACAGATTGTCAAAATGACATAAAGCCTTCATGTTCACTCGACCCAAAAACTCATCCCTTGTGAGCTTGACATAAGTTTTCAAGTTATGTCAGCAATTTTTGAGTTAATTTGACTCAAATTTTTGAAGCCGATTTCACCTAATTAGTTTAAGGCCAATAAGCAACACTTTCATTGTGCACACATTGTGGCGTGTTAGGGCTAAATGAGTTGAGTTTCCCAGCATGCCATGAGACAATGTGTTTAAGGCATGTGTTAAAGTTTGTTGTAGATCACTTAAGTCACCCGTTACACTAGGATTAATAAATTTGTATTTGACAATGGTTCTAATGGGTTAAAGTTAATGTTGTAAAAAAAAACATTTTGCACCGTGAGTTAAGTCATATACAAAGCTAGTTACATCCCGTCTGTGTAAATATTAGTGTCTTACATAAAGCTGTGTTGAGGTGAAATAAAAAACACTTTTTTCCAGGTTCAGAATTTGTCTATTTGCCTCATTTATTCTAGCAAATGACAAACCTAAGCTCGCTACAATATAATTTTATCATTCAATGAAATTGAAAAAAAAAATGTATAATGTGAACACAATGTTTTCATGTTCATACAACATAGAATTAAATCCTCACACAACAACAAAAAAAGGTTATATTAAACTGTCATAAAATTCCTGCCAGACGTGAAAATTTTATTTTGTGTCTGGTGTATTCAAAAATTTTATGTTACTGCATTGTACCAAACTAAATGTTTTGAGTGCAAGCTGTTTCCAGTTTTATTTTTTTGAAGTTAAATGAGCAAATTGGGGTTTACAGTGAAACTTTTTGACATTCAGACAGGTCTCTGTTACAGAAATGTTGTGCATTGCATTTATTCAAACATGACAGGCCCATTATGGATAGAGCTGCAATACTTGGTAGATATTTTTACCTGGAGTATGCAAGACAGTGGAAAACCCCTTTTCCTACTTACCACACTCAGATAACTACAGAGGCAGTACACTATAAAAATAAAAACACTAAGTTGTGGATTTTGAAAAATGCATTTCAATCACTGTTTATGTCTGTGGCTTAATTAATGACCATTGTGAGTGTGGTGATCATATGTGATCAACACAACGTGCAACTGCCAGGGCCTATGAAAGATGCTAATATTTTTTTGTGCACAAGAGGAAATCGTTGTCCTGATGGAGGCACTGGAGGACAGGTCAGATACATAATTTTCTTCTTTTCTCCTTTGCAGATTTTATGCTGCTGAAATCTGTATCGCTCTGAACTTCCTGCATGAAAAGGGCATAATCTACCGTGACCTGAAGCTGGACAATGTTCTCTTGGATCATGAGGGACACATCAAGCTCACAGACTACGGCATGTGCAAGGCAAGACGCACATTGATTTTTGTCAGTGAACTGTGTGGATGGCTGGCATAGGGCTATCAATAATGCAGTAGATCTGTATCGCCTGGAAGTACTAACAGGGCTCCTGTCTTTGTTGTTTTGTCCACCACTCATGTTCTCACTCATCATATCCTTTATCTTTCATCACTGCAACCACTCAGGAGGGGATCAGACCAGGTGACACCACTAGCACCTTCTGTGGAACACCCAACTACATTGCACCTGAGATCCTGAGAGGAGAGGACTACGGTGAGTACAGGAGTCACACTGGGTTGGATTAGTTTGTCTCCAAATGCTGGGCCAAACAAAAAATATTTCTTTTTCTAAACTACTGATAGCAAATCTTAAGAAAAGGCAATGAGGGAAGGACAACAATTATGCTAAACTGCATCAGGCAACTATTGTAAGCTAAGTGGTACCTACAGAAGTCCTGAGAGGTTAGGAAAGAAAGTCTGATCTAAATTGTTTTATCTTCTGTGTGAACAAGTGAAGAATCAGGTTTTGCCAGAATAATCTCTCTAAGTCAGGAGTGTCCAAACTTTTTTGAATGGGGGCCAGATAAAACAATGTGAAAACACCTGGGGGCCAACTGATTCTCGCATCAAAAGTTTTTTTTTTTTTAAAGTGAGACAAAAGCAACCATTTTTATCTTTTAATGAACTATTACTACTTGATGCCTGTCTACAGTGTAGTGTATTAGGGCTGTCAACGAATATTCTAAATTCGAATTCAAATTCGAATTTGAAAAAAAAAATGGACCTTCGAATGTGAAAATTGATATTCGATTGTGGAGAGGGGAAAAAAACACCACCGCAGCTGTCCTCTTTGCATGTGGGCGTTGGCATCAGACGCGCATTTCCCCACGCTGGTTGACAAGCGGTTCTGCTCCCAGCTGTTGTCTCCGTCACCCGGCTTGACACATTCGCTCGTGGCTCGCGCAGAAAACAGACCAGACGCTGAAACGATTGCTGCAGGGCGTGAGCCGGTCACGGTCCGGTGCTTCAAGGCTATTCGCAGCGCTTCCGCGGGCGGTGTGGTCACGGGTCAGAGAGGGGGGGCGAGCGAGAGGTCTGCGGTCGTTTATAACGTAATGTTATAGATAATTGTTATATGTGTTTTAATGTGTAGGTATGTAAATGTTTTCAAAGACGTTTATGTTGAAATAAAAATACCTACAGGTAGTTATGTTTCATATACAAGTATGTTTCCTTGTATTAGTTTGCCCTCTTGTGGACATAATGCAGAAAAAAAAAATATTCGAATGGTTCGAACCTATGAGTTATTTTTAGAAGGAATATTCGAACGTCATTTTTGAGCAATTTTGACAGCCCTATAGTGTATGATAGTCTTATCATTCTGAGGCGAAGGATAAAAATGCCAAGTGATCTTGCTCGATTAACCATTATTGTGTAAAGGACCACATATGGTATATTTTGAAAGTCAAGGCGAGGGCTGATTAAAATTGGTCTGCTGGCCACAATTGGCCCCCGGGCCAGACTTTGGACATGCCTGCTCTAAGTTCTTCCTCATCTTTTCTTTTTTAAATCTCTGAAATGGGTAGAAAAAGGAAGTTTTGGCAGGTGATTTCTTTTTTCTCAGGAATTTCTTTTTTTTCATTTCGGCCAGAAGAAGCTTAAGTGCACCACTACCCCATGTTCTAAATTGGACTAAAAGCATGGATGTTTTCTGCCAGGTTAGTTTTAATTCTTCTATGCACTCTAAACACAAGGTATTTATTTTGTATGTTAGCAAGTTTTAATACATAACTGTCATATCATGGTAAAGCATCCCTCAAATAAGCGTCCAAATTACCATGACTAACATTACATTAATGTTTGCTTTACAGTCAACTTAATGTACATTATAATTTAATTTAATTATTTTTAATTAGCCATGAACAGTTTTTTTTTTTCACTCACTAGTAAGCAGGCTAACTGCTAACATCAATGTAGTTAATTCTAATGTTAGATGAGTGTCAATGAAAATGCATTTCTATCCAAAAGAAAGATGTGATAGTAATGTTACCTAACTTGCTGGTGATTTTTACCAGTACCTCGCAATAAGAGTGCATGGAGAAAATAAAACTCACATGGAAGAAAACATGAATGTTTTTAGTCCTGTTTAGAACACGAGGTAGTGGTGTACCTCAGCCTCTAGTGGCTGAAATGAGTATTACAACAACAACAAACACTAAGAAAAAATATCCTGACAACAACAACCTGCCAGAACATTTAAGTTCAATTCATAAACACAGCTGGTAAAACAATTTAGATCAGACTTAGAAAATGGTTTGCACGATTTTTTTTCTCATAGGCCTCTCAGGGCTTCTGTAGCCAGTGCATGTACATAGAGAAAGTTTTTCACCAGTGACTAAACCAGCTCCAGTTTGCAATTTATATTGAAAGGATGGGAATAATTGAAGTCCTTCATGCCACACAAATATCTAAAAGAATATTTTGTCTTATTCTTGTGTGCCCTCCCAGGCTTCAGTGTGGACTGGTGGGCTCTGGGTGTGCTGATGTTTGAGATGATGGCTGGGAGGTCCCCATTTGACATTATCACCGACAATCCTGACATGAACACAGAGGAGTACCTCTTTCAAGGTGAAGCAAAGGATTTCAACAATACATAGGGTTTATACCTTTAAGTGTATCTGTCCCTGTTTCATCAGTGGGAACGTACCTAGCGTCTGACTACATCCACTATGCTTTAAGGGATTGGAAGTATAAAGGAATTGTGGGAAATCAAATATTAATATTGATAGCATGGCAAAACATGTTAATTTAACCCTTCATGATGCTGATATTGTGAGAGTGGGAAGACAGATGTATTCCATGTAATGGAATAACACTTAGCTCTGGGCTGTAAAGGATTTATGTCTGTGTAAATCCAGGCTTAGATGGTTCTGGTGTGCTTCATTAAAATAGCGGGAACTCGAAAACAGGGCTAATTATACTTCTCTCAAATGTTAATTAGTTTTAGTTTGCCGTAGATTTCTCACGTTTTGTTTTAGTCCGTGACATGTCTTGGCATTTGAGTGAACTTATTGATATATTTACATTAATGATATACAGTACAGTAGTTGGAAAGCGTGAAAGTGTGATAAAGCCAAGGAAAATAACAGTTCAACAACATACATTCATACTGTTGTTTTGTTTTATTTCCTGTTGAAGAAGATGTCCCTTATCTGTGTTTATTCCTGCTTTGTTTCCACCTTAGAAATCAAATGTAGTGATTTGTGTGTTTCAAGTTCAATTGACAGATTACATGGTCCTTTAAAGGTTAAGAAAATTCCACCCCAAAGTTGATTAAACTCTCTCAATCCCATCTGATCAGAAATGCATGGCATATGCTGTAAACAAGCTGGCTTTCTTTTTAAAGAATACAACACTGTACTAGTTTGCTGTTGTCTGCATGGATCTTGCCAACCAAAAATGCTGTTACAGTTTGTGTGAGCAAGAAATGGGTTAATATTTGAGGACTCCTGTAATGATGTACTGCTGCATGCACATGCTGTAATGCATGCTCCCCCACCCCTCATGAACTGTGGAGAATCTGGCAGTACATCATGGCCTCTATTACAGATGAGATTTAGGGTGCATGTGTGGAACAGTTCAGCGTTTTTTTCCCCATTAGTTTGCTTCATTTGGCAGATAATGGCATTTTCATTTGAACTGAGATGGCGCCAAATATCGACCCCGAGACCCCTGTAAACACAGGTCTCTGTCTTCCATCAGTCAAACTGCAAAGTAATTTTTAGTTAGGAAGTTATAGCACTTACAGTTGCAGTTACCGTTTTACCTGTACAAGGAGACGGATGGAGAAATCTAATGGCCAGCATTAACTTGTAATTGGAAAGTCCCACATAACAAAAAAGCTAAGGGATAATAGATAGTTTTCTCCTCTTTTGTCTTTTTGTGGATATCATTTTTTTTTACTGAAGCCAGAAAAAGCCAGTCCTACTATATAATTTAATATCTTTAATAAAAAAAAAAGGTTTTCAGTTATACCCCAAATACACACACAGATGGTGTGAAATTAAGTACTGATTTCAAATTTCTGGAAATAAACCTTTTCCTAATAGGGTTGCAATGGAATGAGATTTTTATGGTAAAATCACCAAAATATCGCGGTTTCACGGTATTGCACTGTTAGTATTATACGTCAAAATGACCCTTAAAGTAATGAAACTAGAGAGGTTATTTTTGGTAAAATAAAGTTGAGATTGGCCGCTGCAATCCTTCTTGAAACCTTTTTTTTTTTTTTCAATGCAAGTTTGTGTAAACTCTTTTTGAAATAATTAATATAAAGCGGAGAGAGAAATGCACAGTGCACTGGTTGATATAACTATACTAAACAAAAAAACAAAACAAAACAAAGTTAATAAAACATTAACAGAGTAATATTACCTGGTGATTGTTGAGATGAAGGATAGAAGAATCTTTGCCGTAATTACAAAGCTGTGAATCCTTCCTCATAAAATTATGTATCACCGTCCACAGTCCTTCATCAGTGCAAAAAAATGTGTTAGTGCCATTGATGCTCAAGAGAAGCAGCACTTTAATCACATTCTGTCCTTGGATTTGTCCCTGCTTCACTACTTGGTCTAATTCTGCTCTTTGAATAGTGTCCTTGTTTGTTACAGGTGTCAAATTATAATTCTACAAATATACATGTAAATATTTCTACTGATCTACACAAAGAAGGGTTTTCAGCCATAAGAATGTCTCTAAATGATACCCATGCACATATAGCCATGGCTTGAGCATATGGTACTTCTCCAGGCAGGAGAGTAGCAATTTCATTATGTAACTGAGTTAGGTAAGTGAGTTTCTAGGGTGTTTAAGGCTAAATAATAGTCATTTTTATTTGAGTAGTAGCAGAAAATTGCAGGTCATTCAGGTTTTAATGTCTTAAAACATGCTTGAAGTTTAGCTAACTGATTGGTTTCATCTGGCCTCACTGATAAATATAATTGGGTATCATCTGCATACAATCAAGAATTTATGGAGTGTTTCCTAACAATGATACCCAAAGGAAGTATATATAAATTTAACTCTCTAAGACCAGAATCCTGAAGATTAGTTTGAGATACAGTACAGGCCAAAAGTTTGGACACACCTTCTCATTCAATGCGTTTTCTTTATTTTCATGACTATTTACATTGTAGATTCTCACTGAAGGCATCAAAACTATGAATGAACACATGTGGAGTTATGTACTTAACAAAAAAAGGTGAAATAACTGAAAACATGTTTTATATTCTAGTTTCTTCAAAATAGCCACCCTTTGCTCTGATTACTGCTTTGCACACTCTTGGCATTCTCTCCATGAGCTTCAAGAGGTAGTCACCTGAAATGGTTTCCACTTCACAGGTGTGCCTTATCAGGGTTAATTAGTGGAATTTCTTGCTTTATCAATGGGGTTGGGACCATCAGTTGTGTTGTGCAGAAGTCAGGTTAATACACAGCCGACAGCCCTATTGGACAACTGTTAAAATTCATATTATGGCAAGAACCAATCAGCTAACTAAAGAAAAACCAGTGGCCATCATTACTTTAAGAAATGAAGGTCAGTCAGTCCGGAAAATTGCAAAAACTTTAAATGTGTCCCCAAGTGGAGTCGCAAAAACCATCAAGCGCTACAACGAAACTGGCACACATGAGGACCGACCCAGGAAAGGAAGACCAAGAGTCACCTCTGCTTCTGAGGATAAGTTCATCCGAGTCACCAGCCTCAGAAATGGCAAGTTAACAGCAGCTCAGATCAGAGACCAGATGAATGCCACACAGAGTTCTAGCAGCAGACCCATCTCTAGAACAACTGTTAAGAGGAGACTGCGCGAATCAGGCCTTCATGGTCAAATAGCTGCTAGGAAACCACTGCTAAGGAGAGGCAACAAGCAGAAGAGATTTGTTTGGGCCAAGAAACACAAGGAATGGACATTAGACCAGTGGAAATCTGTGCTTTGGTCTGATGAGTCCAAATTTGAGATCTTTGGTTCCAACCGCTGTGTCTTTGTGAGACGCAGAAAAGGTGAACGGATGGATTCCACATGCCTGGTTCCCACTGTGAAGCATGGAGGAGGAGGTGTGATGGTGTGGGGGTGTTTTGCTGGTGACACTGTTGGGGATTTATTCAAAATTGAAGGCACACTGAACCAGCATGGCTACCACAGCATCCTGCAGCGACATGCCATCCCATCCGGTTTGCGTTTAGTTGGACGATCATTTATTTTTCAACAGGACAATGACCCCAAACACACCTCCAGGCTGTGTAAGGGCTATTTGACCAAGAAGGAGAGTGATGGAGTGCTGCGGCAGATGACCTGGCCTCCACAGTCACCGGACCTGAACCCAAACGAGATGGTTTGGGGTGAGCTGGACCGCAGAGTGAAGGCAAAGGGGCCAACAAGTGCTAAACACCTCTGGGAACTCCTTCAAGACTGTTGGAAAACCATTTCAGGTGACTACCTCTTGAAGCTCATGGAGAGAATGCCAAGAGTGTGCAAAGCAGTAATCAGAGCAAAGGGTGGCTATTTTGAAGAAACTAGAATATAAAACATGTTTTCAGTTATTTCACCTTTTTTGTTAAGTACATAACTCCACATGTGTTCATTCATAGTTTTGATGCCTTCAGTGAGAATCTACAATGTAAATAGTCATGAAAATAAAGAAAACGCATTGAATGAGAAGGTGTGTCCAAACTTTTGGCCTGTACTGTACATCTCAGCAGTGTGTGTATGTGTGTGTGTGTGTGTTTGTGTGTGTCAAGTTTTTCTAATCATTAATCTGTAGTAAACATTTTGTTTTGGTCAGACACCTATTCACATTTTAAAGGTTTAGAGTGTATATTATGGCTATTATGGGGGCTAATATCATCTCACATGAATAAAACTGGGCTCACTGAATCCTCAGGAGTATCAGCTTTCCAGTCATACCCAATTCATGCAATTTCACCACTGTTTAGGGAGTGCAGTATGCAGACATATTCAAATACAATAGGCGAAAATAGCATATTTATAATGCATGCAAAGATGTGCCTAGTTTCTACGACAAACTGTATGAGACTAGCATAAGTTAAGGGGAAACTTGTGGGTACCTACAGAACCCATTTTCATTCAGATATCTTGAGGTGAGAAGCCTAACTTTGGATCGTTATTTACCTCCCTTTCTGAGAAGTTAGTAGAAAAAGATAAAAATGAACTACATTAAAGGAGCTATATGTAAGAAATATGAAGCAAATAGTCATAAAATCCTCCTAATATGTCACAGAGACTAAGGAATAATGTTCATATAACATACTGATCTCACCGACAACAATAGTACAGCCAGAATATTCGCATTTAAAAAAAATTTTTACGGTCCGCAAATCATGTTTATGTTTTGAATTTGTGTTTTGGCCTGTTGCGCCACCCACCGCCGTCTACCAGTCACGCAGTCAGTAGAGTCTCAGCATCAGTTACATTTACGACTGAGCTACAGCTGCACGGCAAGCAGCATTAGCAGTGTCCCGGTACATAGCATTAGCAGCCGGCTCCTCATGAGCTGTATCCCGGCAGCAGCGTTAGCAGCAGAGAAGCTGGACTTGCTCGAACGGTCCGCTGGAAAACCGAAGGTCAAGGACACGGCGATGCAGCCCTGCCACAGCAGCCGCCCGTGGGCAAACAAATCAGTCTCCAGCGTGCCGCTGTCCAGCAACCTCGAATCTGTAGGGGAGGGGGGGCGGACACGACTCGCAGCAGTATTTTGAATTTGAGTGCAGTAACTGTTTTGGCCACATTCTTACATACAGCGCCTTTAACTAAACCAAGTTAATTTTTAAAAATGTAAACAGAGCTTGCATAGCTTATGTAACTGGGCAGGATGTTCCACGTCTTGGAGCGTAGTAGCTAAAAGCAGTTTCCCCACTCGTTTTATGAGTAACTTAACAACAGTTGAAATACCAGCATCAGAGGACCCGTGGCCTCTAGTTGGTTGATAAGGAGTTAAAAAGTAAAAAATGAAAGAAGGTGCTATGTCATAAAGAGCTTTGTATGTAAGTAAAAGTACCTTGAAATTAATTCTAGAAGAAATGGGGTGCCAGTGCAGGGCAGCTAAAACAGGAGTAATGTGCTCTCTGTTCCTATTCTTTGTGAAAAGTCTTGCTTAAGTTTCTTGAGTTCTAAAAATTTCCTTGCAACTTTTTTGGTAGGTCAGTAAAGAGGGTATTACAATAGTACAGCCCGCTAGTAATGAAAAGTGAATCAGTTTCTTGGAATTCTGCTTTGTTAAGAACAGCCTAACCTTTTCAACATGTCTCAGGTGGAAGAATGCTGTCTTGGGGACTTGGCTAATATGGGCTTTAAAGTTTAAATCAAAGTCCAAAGTGACAAAGCCAATGAATATAACTGGGTCTCGTCTGCATAACAGTGAACATTTATGGACTTTTCCCTAATAACATTGCCCAAGGGACGCATGTATGAATACTACTGGTCCAAGCACAGGACCTTGTGGAACTCTGTTTCATTTTAATAAGGGAGGTACTTCCTTATGTAAGTAAGTAATAATGTAGTGCCAATCTACACAACATAAATACAAAATTGCAACAAAGTCCACTGTTTCAGAATGGCTTGAACTAAAGAAAACAAACTGTGGGTGTGATCACGCTCAGGGTAGAGGAACCTCTATAATATCTCTGCTATTTGCATTTGTGTTCCTTGAGCCATATGGTACCATAACATATCTCCTCCTTCCTCCCTTGCTCACACAGCCACCCACACAGTCCTCTATAACAGAAATTCCTCCATACTACAGTAACCTCGTGTGACGCATTATGTCTCTGCTGTGACTGTCAGGAGCATAGCATGGTACCATGGCTAGCATCTGCCACCACTACCATCCTCATGGAGGTCTCACTGGTAGAACAGCAGGTTCCTAGATGAATGCCTGCCAACGGAAACCAACTCTTTCACTATAGGAGCCACCCAGCCATATGCCACCTAGCTAGACCCTTTGCCAGGCCCTGCTTTGGGTATCAGTGCTCCACATGCCAACTGCAGAGCTTTAGACAGACAGACAGCTGGCAAACATTTGATTCAGTGGGGGATACAGTCACAAGGTGGTATTTACATTAAGCATGTACGATTTTAATGACTGAAATATGTTATAAAAATGTTTTGGGTTGGTGTTATAGTAACACTGTTTTGAAATTTCATCTGGGCGTTAAAGGTCATTCTTGAAGTAAGAAGCAGTAGTGTGACTCAAAACAAAAATCTTACAACATTTTCCAGGGCTTTCAAACATATCTTAAAGTCTTCATCAGGCTGAGATTAATACAACAGTATCTGTCTAAGCTAAAATTGGCTGATAATGACAGACACCCCAATGTATTTAGTTAAACTTTGCCTGCCCTCTCATCTTAGCATTTTGTAACAATATCAATTTTTTTTCTCATATATTGCATTGTGAGAGGATATGTGATTAACAGTGAAAGGAAAAATGACTTGACTAAAGGCCCATTTATGCTCCCTTTAGGTACGAAAATGTATACGTCCGTTTCAAATGATGTTACCGTCACTGCCCACATACTTCCATATGCCCTTTACGTTGGCATGGATGTTAACCAATATATCCACCAGGAGGCAGCCCAGTGTCAAAAGTTTATGACACCAACAAACTCAAAAACAAACATGGCGACTGTGGAGGAGATATTGATAATGTACCTCTTGTATAAAAGACAAAAACAGAGGCAGCGTTGTAGGAGGCGGTGGTCGGTGAGGCCGTTAAATACATCGTGACTGGAGGATGGAGAATTATTTTCTCTAATACTGCTGATGAGAGAAATTGAATTGTTATTTCTTCTTCATTTCTCACTAGAGCTACGTATCAGGTAGTGACAGCAACACTGCCCCCACGGTTTCCGGTGGTACTGCTCCGTTTGGCCCGTATCCGTAAGCTTTATGGAAAGGTGCAGAAATACGGATGAAATGAACGTGGAGCATGGACAGAAGGCTCCATCCGTATCCGGATCCATATTTAACATTGAGCATAAATGGGCCTTAAGGGTCCAAGCAGCAAAAGTTTGATCTGACAAGTTGGTGGACAGTTTCTCTAATTTTTTCTCCATGGTTACCAAATGTAATGACAGCTCCTTTTTCAGCTGCAGAGAGGGAAATTTGTCCTAAAGCTTGCTGCTGTGTTTACACTGCACACCTTGATGTAAGACGCTTCATTCAGCTATGGAGGTGACTACAAACAGAGTGACACTCTGAGATAGAGTGAGAGTGGGAAGGATCCGGTTTTGGAAAGACCCATGAATTCAATCTCTAAGGGGCCGATCACACCTACAGGTGGCGCTAGAAACGTGGACGCTTCAAAGACACCTGAAATGCCTGAAACGCCCTTTCAATGAGCGCTCCTTACAAGGAGCGCCTGTAGAGTGGGTGTGTGTGCACAACTGGGTGATCAAAACATTGAAAATGGACCCAAGACGGAGGAGGGCACTTGCCGTTGCTCTGCTTTTAGACGATGAAGAACCCCACAAAAAGCGGAGGTTTTGGATACACGATATCCTCAAGAAGAGATGCTCTCCAGTGCTTATTGCTATACTGAGGTATTGAGGGATTGTATAGCTCCTCGTAATTATAAACTGTCAGGATGAACCGTTCGTCGTTGCACTGCATTGCCATTGTGTTTACACAATTTACCTCAGCTACTCTCAACAACAAAACATGAATGAAGTTGACGTGATAGCAAAGCCCGCCTCTTGCTTGATTCCATGGATTTGATTGGCTGCCTGGGCCAAGTATGACGAAATGGTGCTACTGGCGCCTGATGCCCAAAAGTTGAGATTATTTCAACTTTCAGCGTGTACAAACGTGAGTCTAAAAAGATGCCAGAAAAAGAACGCACGTCTAAAAAGACGCCAGAAAGACGCTCGTCATAAAAAATGTTTGAAAACCAGTCAGATGTGCCGTATCATAGGGAATCAATTGTTTTACTGGCGTCTCGTTTCTAGCGCTCCTTATAGGTGTGATCGCCGCCTAAGGCATACAACCATGAGGCGGTAATTCCGTAGTTTTCCCTGTACCAGAATACTAATGGGTGCTTCCAGACCGTTCTATAGCTCTGACAGTGCTATGGAGTTAGGTCTGACAAGCAAATCTCATTTTGTCACCTCAAGAGATTGAATTCAGCAGTATAGCATTAGCATTTGTAACATTCATTATCCAGAAATGACCAGTGTTTGTAGAGATCATAGTTCATACATTTTTACATCTACATGTCTATTTTGATGGGGAGTAACTATGTCTGTATGAGAACACACACTGATCACATAACCTTGAGCTGTGATTGAAAGAAAAAAAAATCTTTGGTCACCTCAGCGTGAACCACTCCTGTGTGAAGCAGTACTATGTCCTTCTATTTCAGTTCGGAGGGAAAAATGATTTTTCAGAGTGTTTTTGTTCTCGTCAGTATGACAGCACTGAGCTGTGGGAGTCTCAAGGCTGTGTGTAGACCATCAGAAGAACAGAATAGTGTCCTCTGTAACTCCTCCCTTCCTTTGACTCCCACTCAGCAGACATGGTCACCCACAGGCAGGTTGGACTGTGAATCATCCTCCTCCCTACTCACGATTGTCCTTTTCTTTCTCCCCCTCGCTCTCTCTTTGTTCCTGTCCTTCTCTTCACGCCAACAGTTATTCTTGAGAAGCCCATTCGCATCCCAAGGTCTCTGTCGGTGAAAGCTGCCAGCGTGCTCAAGGGCTTTCTAAACAAGGTGAGAGTAGTCCACTCCCAATCAGCCCTTTCTCTCTCTCTCTCTCTCTCTCTCACTCTCTCACTCACTCACTCTCACACACACACACACTCTCTCTCTCTCTCTCTCTCTCTCTCTCTCTCTCTCTCTCTCTCTCTGTCTCTGTCTGTCTGTCTGTGTGCAATGCTGCTCAGTCAAAAGTGTGGGATCAGGGCCAAGAACTGGCTCCGTATAATGGACAGCCGAGGAAGGCCTCTTTATTTACCTCAGACTGCCTGAGCATATCTTTGTTCCTGTGTTAAGGTGAAACTTTATTGACGAGGGTCATAAGGACAGAGGCTGTCGTATGCTGTAAAGCCCTGTGAGGCAAATTGTGATTTGTGATATTGGGCTTTATAAATAAAATTGATTGAATTGATTGATTGACAGGATCATAGGTGATGGACTAAGATACAGTGCAAGTGAAATATCAATTATAATGTAAATTAATCCAGTCCAGGTATTGTTGTGTGTCTCAGCCATAAAGTCTATGGTACACACAATTTCTGACCCACATTGGTCACTTGATACACTGATTACATCAAAGAGCAAGATGAGAAATCGCTATTTGTTTGATATATTTATAATTTTAAAAAAACTAAATGAAATAGGTTTGAAATGTTTAACTATCTTTATATACACAGATCAGCCACAACATTTAAACTACAGACAGGTTAAGTAAATAACATTGATCATCTCATTACAGTGCAGGGTTCTGCTGGGAAACCTTTGGTCTTGGCACCACCCACTCAAACACACTGAAGACTAAGTACACCCCCTCGTGGCAATGGCAGTGGCCCCTCCAGCCAGACAAGAACTGCTCAGGAATGGCCCGAGGAAGGCAACAATGATTTCAAGGCGTTGACCTGACCACCAAAGTCCCAAGATCTCAATGCAATCAAGCATCCGTGTAATGTGCTGGTACCCTTCTTCCAACCCACAGGACTCAATGGATACATTGGCCACATCCTGGTGCCAGACACCCCCGAGATCCTGTGTCCATGCCTCAACAGGTCAGAGCCAAGTCCGATCTAAGGAGGCCCTACCTTGGATCATGACCAATCCCCACCATCGATTGGTCTTGGCTCTGGGGTACTGGCAAGTCGCACGAATGCTCAGTTGGATTGGGATCTGGGAAATTTGGAGGCCAGGTCGATGCTTTAAGCTCTTTGTCAAGTTCCTCTGGCCATTCCTCAGCAGTTTTTGCAGTGTCGTATGGCACATTGTCCTGCTGGGAGGCCACTGCCTTCAGGGAGTGCCATTGCTATTAAGGGGGTGTACTTTGTCTGCAACAGTCTTGGGGTGGGTGGTGCGTGTCAAAAGGCTTCCACATGAATGCCATGACCCAACAGCAGAATGTTGCATTGTAGGGTGGCAAGGTGGTGCAGTGATTTGCACTGTCTGTGTGGAGTTTGCATATTCTTTTCTCCGGGTTCTCTGGCTTCCTCCCACAGTTCGAAGACATGCAAGTTAGGTTAAATGGTAACTCTAAAATTGCCTGTAGGTAGCCTGAATAGTTGTTTGTCTCAATGTGTTAGCCTTGTCATAGTCTAGTGACCTGTCCAGAGTGTACTCCTCCTTTGGCCCATTGTCAGCTGGTACAGGCTCCAGCCCCTCAGTGACCCTGAATAGGATAAACTGTAACGGATAATTCATGATAATGAATGCTGAATTGTAACAAGATTATCAATATTATTCACTTCACCTGTCATTGGTTTAAATGTTGTGGCTGATTGATGAATAAGATCAGATTCATCACTATGCTATTCTTAAAATAGATGTACATGATGTAGATGTTTTGGTAAATTTCCCCCTTCTTCAAGTCTTTATGTTAAATAAAGCCTGGTTTAGACCAAAGATTTGCAATGCAGTGATTTTGCAATGTTCTGCAACATTGTAAAAATCTGCCAGGTCACACGAATGCAACTAGATGAGACGGTGTATCATCTCTATGCAACAACTCAGGTGTCGTGCTTAACATTCTAAAAACAGCCGCTGGCAAATTGACTAGTTGAGTTGCAGGTGACACCATCGGCGGGCTTGAGGCGAGCTCGTACCGGCCAGTTCACACCGCTGCAGTTTTCCTTTGCAAAATTCTAAAATGGTTCAGTCTCGTTGTGAATCATTGGTCTGAACTGGGCTTAAGGCTAACCACTTCCTGACTCCAGCTCGGTCCCTAACACACAGACATGAGATTGAGATCCATCTGAACATCTTACCTTCACAAAGAAAGCAAATAAGTATATTTAACAAACTTTTGAATTATTCTGTTAAAAAGGGGGTTTCTCAGAGAAGGTTAAGAATGTGCAACCAATACTATATTGTTTTATATCTTGAAGTCTTTTTCATCCACTTTTCAGGCACCAACTGCCTTAGACTCACATCGTTTCAGTATGAACACTTGGAGAGACTTCAAAACAATCAATATCCGCTGCATGAATCAAAATGACAAATACTGTTCCATGGAAAGGCAGCGCAGACCTTTCTAATTAAACTTACAAATGTATTACTAGGCAGGGTTATCTGTTATTCACAGTGGTGTTTTAAATGATCAGTCTCGTGATATTCTGTGTTTGTCTTTTTGTCAACAAATCCCATGAAAATATCAAACCCAACAATGAGCTGATCAAACTCTAGAACACTTTGGATAAAAGCACTACAGTAGAGTCTGTTTACCATATTCTTCCTCAGTGCCACAGAGCTCCATTGTTCTCCAAAAACTATAAAACACATCAGTGAGCCACGCGGTTGCACTGGTTGACACATTCCTCCATTAGCATGAACACACAGAAAGTTAGTTTATTTTGACTCAATCCCACATACACCATCCTGCTGCCACAAATACTCATTAAAGCACCAAATGTGGATTAATCCACCCCTGAAAATAGTCCCCAACAAATGCAACATTTCCTCCTGTTTGAGTAACATTAAATAAAAACTACAGTGACCAGCCAATTTTAGGAAATTACTTAACCTTTTTTGAAAAAAAATGAAACTATATTTTTGTGAGCTACATTTCATCTATTTCTATTTTTATCTATCATCTTTTTTTTTTTTTTTCAGCAAAATGGAGGTAGTGGACTGAAAAAGCAATGGATTATATTATTCAAGTAGGCCACCTAAAGTTTAATTTGTATTTGCATTTGCAGTATTAATAATTTAAACTATAAAAAAAATCAATACATGGCACTGTATGATGATACAATATTGCCACAAAAAAAAATCATAAAAGTTTCCCCCCACCCCTACTAGATAATCTAGGCATCTCCCTGAATCTAACAACATTTCAATTCCACACAGCAATGCCAACATACTTGTTTTGCTTTGGTTTTAGAAATGGAGTGTTGCAAAGTAAAACGATGCCGGGTGATGTTGAGAGGATATGCTGATTTAGAACAGCATCGGTAGCAGCCTCTGTTAGAGGCATGAGAGGCAGTTGAGGTTAGAGGTTGGGGTACAGGTAAGAATTACACCTTGTTACTTACGAAGGTTACAACAATGTGGCGTTGTAGCAGCTTTCACATAACCATCATGTTGGTGGGTTCTTCTTGTACTGGTGAGCAAGGTTTGTAGAGAAGTGCCAAGGTTTCAAATGAATGTGGCCACAACTCTTCATATCTCGACCAATCAGTCAACTCAGTGGAGTGGGTGGAATCCAAGATCTGGATCCAGGCAAGACAAAGCAGGCATGGAGCACCACAGACAGGGTAGTGGAAAGTCAGAAAGTGACAGATGAAATATATAAAATAACACCAGAGTTATCATTTTACCCATGCAAGTTTTAAATCTCTGCATGTTTTATACTTCAGTAAAATGAATGGAAGACAGTTACCCGAAACAAAATAACATTAAAAATTCTGAAAATGCACATTTTGCTAAATGTAATTAATTTTAATTGTAATTTTAATTTAATTTTAATTTAATTTAATTTAATTTTATACACTTTATTAATCCCCCTGAGGGGAAATTCAATTTAAAAGGGTCAGCACAAAAAGTGATTGGTAATAAATGAACTGCAACATGTTAACAAATAAAGGGATTCTGTCCACAGAAACTGTGAGCACACACAGGGATTTTGATTTGAAACTAAAAGTGTTGGGTCAAAAATAAGTATTATATATATATATATATATATATATATATATATATATATATATATATATATATATATATATACATATATATATATATATATATATATTATATATTATGTCAGTGAGATATTCTACAGATGATACAGCAACATTACAACATTGTTGCTGGAATGATGTCTATGACAATCAACTGATTATTTTGTCTGTATTATTATGTCTGTTTTTGTTGCAAACTGTACGTCATGCGGGAAAAATGGGTTTTCACTCTGAATCTTTAGATGAGCTGCAGCCGAGCCAAGCTGCTCACGCGGGCAGTGTGGTCCAGGTGTTAGTGTAGCTCTGATGCATGAGGCTTCTGCTGTTCATGCAAACAGCCTTTCACATACACTTCAGCTCTGTAAGTCGTCACCATAATTGTTGTGATGAAAAGAGCGTAGTCCAAGATAAGCATTTACAGGGGAGGCTATATGTACACATTCACATGCAGAGCATGATGAAATCATGTGTGGCCAACATTATTACTAACTGTCCACATTGCTTCATTCCCCAAGGGATAGTTTGGATCTTTTGAAGTGGGGTTGTATGTGGTACTTATCCTTAGTTAGTGTATTGCATTCAGCTGCCACGCTACCTTTTTGGAGAAGCTGACTGTACACATAACAAAACCAAGGTCAGTTTAAAGTGTGCTGTATTTTGAGTATTTTCACTGCTTTACCTGGCTGTCAGACTGCAATTTCCAGGGGGGAACCGTGCTTTATATGGTTCTCCTCAAAGCCAGCCTCCATTGAGAAAAACAGCAGTTCAACATTGTTGAACACAGGAGCTGCTGGTCTATGCCTGCCTTGATTAGTTTGTTTGTTGTTTGTGTTATTGTGTGATTTTGGCATTTAAAAGGACAAGTTGAGATTCACCAAAGTCACATAATAACACGAACACAGTAACTGATTCAGGCAATTGTAGCAACTTCCATGTTTTGCAAGCCAAAAATACTGGTTTTGTCAATGGAGTCTGGTGGCTTTGACAAGAGCATAGATGGGGAGCTGAGGTTGTCAACACCCTCCTCCTCAGAACGGGCTGTCTGACAGAAAGGTAAAGCGGTGTAAATATTCTAAATATAGCGTACACTTAAACTGATATTGATTTTCTTTGAGGTGACTAAAATATGTTTTTCTGCTGCCTAAGGCAGTTTGTCCACATATAAATGGTTACTGAGTAGCAGGTGGCACCATGTACAGTAGCCTCGGCCACCAGTGTGTGACTGTGTGTGAGAATGGATGAATGTAACATGCAGTGTAAACAGCACTTTGATTGGTCTAAAGACTAGAAAAGCTCTATACAAGTGCAGTCCATTTACCATTTACCATTTGCTGCCTCAATCTACAGCAGTACATTACTTAGCTTTGGTGTTGCTACTCCTGTTGCTCAAACTGGTAGCGTGACAAGCAACATCTAATGTATGTAATGTACTGACTATGGATAAGTACTGCATACATCCCCACTTAAAAGATCCAAACTATCCCTTTAAGACTGCATGATATCTGAAATATAATAAGAGAAATGCTGTCATTTTACATCGTCCCCCGTCCACATGAAGTAGAATCAACCAACAGTAGTAACCCTGTATGTCTACATGTAGATGCTAAATTATAAAGAATAATCTTACATTGTATGAAGTACAGTTGTTCCTGACCAGCTGTCTTGGTCCCAACAGGATCCCAAGGAGCGGCTGGGTTGCCAGGTCCAGACGGGCTTCACAGATATCAAGTCACACACATTTTTCCGAAGTATAGACTGGGACCAGGTAAGAGCACCATGAGTGAGGCAAGAAAAACATATCATGCTATAATTCATTAAATTGCAGTTTATATCATCCATGTCAGTGATCACTTCCAACACAAAATTTCCAACAAAATATACATTATTATCTTTCAAATTACACACATTCAATGGCCACAGCATGGCATTTTTTGTTTTATTTTTATTTAATCAGTCAGTGTCTCTAACAGTAAGATCTCTTTTCCAAGTGAGACCTGAGAACATGAAACATTTAAAGGAACACAATGAACTAAACAGAAACAACACGTATATACATATATATGTATATATATATATATATATATATATATACATATATATATATATATATATATATATATATATATATATATGTGTGTGTGTATATATATATATATATATGTATATATATATATATATATATATATATATATATATATATATATATATATATATATATATATATATGTGTGTGTATATATAATATGTACGAATGAATGCGTGTTTACAAAACCATCTATTTCTTCTCTTAGATGTTGGCTAAATTAAAATGATTTTGTTGAATCAAGCTGACATTTAATTTTTAATTTTTATATACTTTATTAATCCCCGAGGGGAAATTCAATTTTTTTCACTGTTGTTGTCAATTACACACAGGTCTGAACACACACATGCACAAACAGGATCTATACATGCACTAAGTGGAGAGATGTCAGAGGGAGGGGGCTGCCTACGACAGGCGCCCCGAGCGGTTGGGGGGGGGGGGGGGGGTATCGGTGCCTTGCTCAAGGGCACCTCAGCAGTGCCCAGGAGGTGAACTGGCATCTCTCCAGCCACCAGTCCACGCTCCATATTTGGTCCGGGCGGGCACTTGAACAGTCCCCAAGTCCCTAAGGACTGAGCTACTGCCGCCCCATTTAAGCTGCTTGCCTCCAGCTGAGCCCACATAGTGAACGGTATTTAGTGAGCATGTGAGTTAATCCAGCCTCTGAAGGATGAGCCACTCTGCAGTGGAGAGCGCAGGTAGCTTCAATGATGATCAGTGAAGAACGTCAGAGAGTGATCTGATCTCTATATGTTTTCTTGAATTGAATAATACTTGAGCAACCTTACTGATCATTATCCTGACAATGTTTATATCAGGATTTAAAGATTTAAAGCATTTCACTGATTACTGTGTTAATTTTGACAGCTACTTTAGATTTGGTCTTAGTCCTGAGACAAAAATACTTATCAGTTTAAGTCACATTTTAGTCATTTTTTTTCTCCATAGTTTGGGTAACTTTTAGTCATTACGTTTTCTATATATGTTTTTATCTTTAAACTAATCCAGTTAGACTAATTCTTGTATTCAAAATTAGAACTAAGGTGACAGGCTGTATAAAAAATTCACTGAGACAATTTCTTCTACAACAACAAATTATTTCTCTCCAGCAGTTTTTGACAGGTTTAAGGGAAGAGTTAAGAGCACACATTTTCTGATCATCTTTTGAAAAGCTCAACATCTGTCTATTTATGCTCTCAAAAACTTTGACACCACAAATAACAAATCTGAAACTAGGATTTGCACCCAGGTTCATTGTGAAATAACTTATTTAAAGCCTGAATTCTTCCTTAATCTGCAACATGTTAGTCTGGAGGTTTAAACTTGTGTCCTCTCACATTAAAACCAAACTTTCGTCTGTCAGAGAAAACTGATCTGAGTTCAGACTGTTTACTTAGAGCACAGCTACACTTACAGATAGCTGAGCCTCCTAACTGCCTGTCAAACAGCATCAGCCCATAAAACTTCTTGACTTCAGATCTGAGTGGAGTCCTGCGGGGATCAGCTGTTAAGTATGTCCAGCGGCCGGTTGCTGCTTGCTCCACTGCTGTTGAGTGGCTAGCTAAAACATCCTGGGGAAGACTATTCACTGGAGTTTACTAGCCCGTCCCTCATATGGCATTTGAAGATAGTTACAAGCATGGCTGTTCTTGGCTTTCAATTTCCAATAGTCCACTACTAACATTTTCATCACATCTTGTCATTTAAAATAAAAGATTGATTTTGTCTTCGTTTTTATTATTAAGATCCATTTTTAGCTCATCATCATCTCATTTCCGTCATGGAAGAAAGGCTGTCGACAAAAAAAGGTCACAGTTTTTGTCAATGAAATTAACTCTGACTGACTAGTACTGAGTTTTTGTTTTTTTAATGTGATTAGTGTGCATAATAGACCTTTGCTACATGTTATCAAACCTGCGTTGTTCTTCTTCTGACTTCGGTGTGTTCATGAGCTTTAAGTTGTAACGTGGAAACAACATGGACGCTCCAAATAAAATAATAATAAAAGAAGATGGGTTGTATTTTATTGTTCAGAGCGTTAAAACAAGACGTTGATAACAAAAAGCAAAAGAAACAGATCAAATGAGCCATGAAATATGATCGGGAACTCATTTTCCAGATTTTTGACACCACGTGAATGCAGCACAAGACTGTGGAGGTAACTTGGACTGCTGCTACTTCTCCCTCAAAGAAAGGGGGCTCTAGCTGTCAACCATGTATGTACTACAATGTAGTGTCACCTAGAGAACCTGACACCATATTAAGTATCAAAACTGAAAATGTTGGATACATTTACATATATCAACTCAAAGGAACTAATAATGTGAAAAGAATCGGTCCACCCATCACAGCCAGGTGTGCTTTGCATGCTGGAATGTATACAGTCAGCATAGCCAGCAGCTTACTAGAGGAAAATAGAGATCTGACCAACCAAAAGTTCACCAGCTCATCCACTGATCAGGATCAGAGCAAACAAAGTAGGGAAGAGGGAATGGGGCTGCAACTTCCAGAATATTATCAGTCATCTCACAAAAATAATCTATGAGGTGGAAGGTGATTCACAGTCCACTTAGAATATGAGTAGTTCATGAACTACTCATATTCTAAGTGTAGTCTAACACTTTGGCTATGGTTAGACGTCTACCAAATTTAAACTGACAGCCCGAATTCAGCCGTGATTTAGCCTAGACGTCAGGTCTTCATGTAGACAGCTATTGGATGTTTTTTAAACCAAAAAATGCTTGCTGGGTCATCATTGGTGGGATCAGGGTGCAGGTTGACAGCTGCTGACAGCCGATCTGGGGTTTTTCACAACTAATGTAACAACAAACACAGAATAAACACTGCACGCCCACATTTAATGCCAATCAGCTCTGAGAACACACAGCTGTCATTTCACATTCTCATCAGCCTTTGTCAAACCTGATGGTATGGGTCTACTGTATATATCAAGAGCGTAAACACAAAGAACAGCCTCCTATTATCATCTGAACAGGCACGTGAATGAGTCGGAGCCCTTTGTGTGTGTGTGTGTGCGTGCGTGCGTGGGTGTGTGTTAAAAAATAGATGATATAGCTGCAGATAGTGTGTGTAGACCACTGCTCTGTGCAGCGAAGCACCGCCCCACTCTGTGGAGCAACAAGGCAAATAAAAGTGAATTCTTAATCACACATGTACACACACACATACATATTCGCAGCAAATGAAACATTAGCCCTGGATGTATGTGTTGAGGTTTTGTGATTGATGGCGTAGCTCTGACGCACACAATTATTTGAAACAGACATGAAAGAAGGATTGAAGCCATACAATATTGAGGATCTTTACATTAGCATATAATCTGTTTTCACTAGTAGGGGTGAGCAATGTACGTGGTAATGACACTGACAATGTGTAGGAAACTATAATGTGATAAAGTGGTAATGGCCAGTGGAATTTAAGAGTGTGATGCAATGAGCCTCCACTCATACCAATAGATTTGTTTTTAAATGGAACATACGACTGATGTTAGACAACTGGTCACATTCACCCATTTTATCCTACTTAAATGTGTTTTTTCTTCACAAACTAAATTTATGAGGGGTCTGGGGTTTTAGTATGAGTCATGTTCAGATTGTGCCTTCATCTACAGAGAGAAAACACTTTTTGACCACAGACTCAAAATACCTTCATCTGAATGACTTTAAATATAGTTTTTACTAGAAAGATTTACTCAGTAGTGTACCCAGGTGACCAAGCTACCTGATTAGGGGCAAAATGACCAAATTAACAAAATCTGCAAGTCTACAAAATCAGGCTGGCAAAGCACACCACCTCTGAAACGCACCTAGTGTGGTCCAGAACAAAACTGAATAGCAGCCAGACTGCAATGAGAGCTGCCCCATATGAAAATGTCCCTCCCAGCTCCCCGACAGACAAGATGGCGGCAAAGATAACAAAAATGAGTGACTTACTCATGTCATATTGTGCCTAGCTTTAGTGGTTCTGGAATTAATCTGCAGATGCTTCAGTTAAAAATCAGACCAAACTTTTCTATGGATGTCAATTATTGAGCCACAACAGAGGCCAACAAGACGTTTGTATCAGACGGTAAGATTTGCTGTTTTGAGCTGAGCTGATCTGGAAAACTGGCAGCCCCCAAGTTAAGAGGACTGAGGAGTCAGCAGTCAGTGATGGTATACAATGGTCAAAAATAACTTAATAATAAGTTATGACTCAAAGCAACCACAAAGAGATCTTTGTATAGTCATAAATGTGCACAGAAAATATTAGGCTGATTGATCCAGTAGTTTGCATTAATAACTGTGGACTGAGATTAACACACTGAGACACACACCCAAACGCATGATCGTTTCCATAAAAACATATTATCTGTGTAATTTGCATCAAGGTTCATCAGTTTACAGAATGGTTTTAGAAATTGCTTCGAAAATTCTCACAGCTGCCTCAGGCTCTTTGTTCAAGTCTCCCATCAAAGTCATGGACAGCTTTGTTTTTTCAAGATAGGACTTTAGCATCAAACATTTTTGTGTCAATAGAACTACTCACTGCTAAACATCTGCAAATGTCTGACAGCAGGACTTCTGTCCCTGGGATGTGAAAATGCCTTTGTTTACTCCTGGTTGTGTAACAAGTGAAAGCTGAACAGATAGCCTTACATGTGTAGCAATTCTGGAGCAGTGATAATGCTGATAATTAACATGATCACAAACATGCACCTCTTTATGAAAAGGAGACATTCATCAAGTTGAAACAAGCAATTTAACAAGTTTGTGCAGTTAAGAGGTTTTGATGTCTTGTATGAGCAAACTTCAGAAAAAGTAAGATGAGTAAGAATGCTCTTGCATGAGGCCAAATTTTGATATTAGCTAAATATCATGCGTCATTATCATTGTATAGGCAGGTATAAGTATTAAGAATATCAGATGTCACAGTTTTTTAACCTACAACCAACAGTAATTGTTGAAGTATTTAAAGTGAAATTCTTTCCCATTCTTGCTTGATATATGACTTAAGTTGCTCAACAGATCGGGGTGTCAATTGCTGCATTTTGTTCTTTATAATGCTCCAAACATTTTCAACAGGAGACAGGTCTGGACTGCAGGCAGGTCAGTCTAGTACCTGCACTCTTTTACTACGAAGCTACACTATTGTAACACGTGCAGAATGTGTCTCATTGTTTTGCTGGAATAAGCAGGGACATCCCTGAAAAAGACATCTGGACAGATGTGAAAGTCACCCATGCCATGGGCACTATCACATCCCCATATCATAACAGATGCTTGCTTTAACCTTTGAGCTGGTAACAATCTGGATGGTCCTTTTCCTCTTTAGCCTGGAGGACATGACGTCTGTGCTTTCCAAAAACTATCTGAAATGTGGACTGGTCAGAGCACAGCACACTTTTCCACTTTTGTCAGTCCATCTCAGATGAGCTCAGGCCCAGAGAAGTCGGTGGTGTTTCTGGATGTTGTTGATATATGACTTTGACTTTGCATGGACTTAACTTGCATTTGTAGATGCAGTGCAAACTGTGTTTGATAATGGTTTTCTAGAGTGCTAGTGAGTCCATGTAGTAATATGCCGATACAGTCATGTTGGTTTTTAATGCAGTGCTGCCTAAAGAAGGGGTAGGCAACCTATGGCTCCATAGCCGTATGTGGCTCTTTTGCCCCTCTCTAATGGCTCCCTGTGGCTTTATATAGAAATTAATGATGGCTATTTTTCAACATTTTAATTTTACTTTTTTATTGTCATAGGCCTAGAGTGATTATTACATTCTCAGTTGTAAATATGTGTAACCTATACACAGACTAAAAAACGTTTTTACATTTAATCAACTAAATGTGTGTCACACAGCCTGTCACCTTTTCCTTTAAATTTTGCTGAACCTCAATAGCAGTGGCTTGTCTTGGATGTCCCTAGCTAAGCCAGCTATCCAAAAAAGTCTTGCTAAGTTTAACAGTGTGGGGACATACTCGTTTGCTTTTACCGTCAACCGTGCAAAGTTAAAGTATCAAACAATCAGAAATAGCCAACTATAGAGTAGCCACCTTGTGGTTAAACATATTAATAAATGCTTATTAGACCTATTGGTAATGTTGATGGGCGAATTTAGACTTACTGTTACCTTCATTATAAAGCTCAAATATGTTTTGTGGCTTTAGGCAGATTATTTGAGTGTTTTTTTGGCCAAAAAATGTCTCTTTTGATTGTAAAGGTTGTTAACCCCTATTCTAAGGGGCAGGGGTGAAAGTAGTTTTAAATTCTTGCCGGTACTATTACCGAAACCTTTATTGCTTCATACTGTTCATACCTCTCCTTGCTTCATGCATTTTTAAAAAGAAAAGTCAAAAAACAAACAAACAAATAAAAACATTTCAGTATTTTACTGTACCTGTATTGGGTAGAAATAAATTAGAAACACTTCACAACATGTATAGTAAAATATTTGTTTTAATGTTTTGGTGCTGGTATGTATGAAACCTTAAAAACAATCACAGATATTTAAATCACACTGACAGCATTTGAGCCAACCACAAGAATGTGTGGAATTTCGTTGGTTTCATTTATTGTTTGTCCTGTCCCGGTGGAAACAGCATTTTTTGACATCTGTGGTTCAGTCGTGCAAAAATCAAACGTCCCAGTACAATAAATCAAACGCACCCCAACTGCTGTGTTTTGGAAGTAGTAGCGCATCCGCAGTTACGTACTGCTGAAACTGAAATCCCTGATCGTTAGTTCACACGCAGCTTGTTCAAGCTGTTCTCTGAGTTGTTCAAATTACTCAAAATAACATGGAACATATCTGCTTTTATGCTACTGATTTTAATTGGGATATTTTTTGATGAACTGAATGACATTTAACGGAGTGTTGCACATCTCGAAGGCTGGGCTCATAGGAGACCACCGGACTCTCTCCAAGGGGAGGGACTGGGGTAGAGAGGGAGATGTGCGGACAAGGCTCCGTCCAGCATGGACTAAAACACAGCACGGATGTTCAGAAGCAATTCGGAATGAGTTAAAAGCAATTAATAAACAGACAAAGTGGTGTTTAAAACTGCATAATGCTAGCAGTTCTATTTTCTGGCCTAACGCCAGGGCCACACTGCCAACGAAGTGCTGCGAACCCGTTCACATCAGACGCGCATTTCTCCCCACCGGTCGACAAGCGCTTCTGCTCCCAGCTGTTGTCTCCGTCACATTTGGGGCTGTTTTTCCATCATGGGTATCTCTCTCTGTTTGCGTGTGTGTGCCCCAACCCCCACCCCCTATAGCCGGCCCACTCTCTCTCTGTCTCTGTCTCTCTCTCTTTCTTGTGTGTTTGTGTGTGTGTGTGTGTGTGTGTGTGTGTGTGTGTGTGTGTGTGTTCATCTCTCTCGCGCTCTGTTTAGATACCACTGGCTAATATGTATATAAACACACACACACATATATACATCACATTTGTCAAACGGGGTGTTTTATTTTGAAATGTGTTTTATTCTGAAAATTGACCGGATGCTGTTGTTGTTCCTTTGTTTGACTTCTTGTCCGGCTTGACACATTTGCTCACGGCTTGCGCAGAAAATAGACCAGACGCCGAAACGATCGCTGCAGCGCCGGCATAAAGTGTGGCCGTGACTGGTTCTGAATGTGGGCTTTAGCAGGCAGCCGCTCTCTCCTCTTCCTGGTACTGCGTACCGCGATTGAATCTTTTAGTGGTACGCCGTACTGGACCGTACCAGCTTACTTTCACCCCTGCTAAGGGGTCAAAGGTCACAGCCATTCAGTGTTAGTCCTCAGCTTTGCCTTTTACATGCAGAGATTTCTCCAGATTCTGGAAATCTTTTGCTGATATTATGGTTTGGAGATGGTGTAATCTCTAAATTCTGTGCCATTGTCACTGAGAAACATTTTTAAATTGTTGGAGTGTTTGCCTACTCAGTTTTTTACAAAGTGGTGCACATCATGCCGTCCTTGATGGTGAACAACTTATCCTTTCAAGGATGCCCCTTTTATACCGTTTACTGATACTTTCACCTGTTACCATTTAACCTGTTTACCTGTGGAACGTTCCAAATAGGTGTTTTTTGAGCATCTCTCCACTTCCCAGTCTTTTGTTGCTCCTGTCCCAACTTTTTTAGGATGTGTTGCAGGCATCAAATTGAGAATTACAGAATATTTACAAAAAAACGATAAAGTTAATCAGTTTGAACATTAAGTATTTTGTCTTTGTGCTGTATTCAATTTAATATAGCTCAAAAAGATTTGCAAATCATTGCATTCTGTTTTTATTTAAGTTTTCAGCATCCCAACTTTTTTGGAATTGGGTTTATATTAAAAAGTAATCCAAACAAGAGAGCCCTTATTATCTGAATTCTACACTGTTGCTCTTGTTTCCAGTTTACAATGACTCTATAAGAGCATCGTTAATATGCTACTTTATCAACCATTAGTGCAAATGCTAATTAAAGATGAATTAAGGCCATTTCTCCATTGTTGCCATGTTCCTCATGGGACAATTAGGTGGGGTGGCAGGTAGTATAGGGGCATTAAAGGGGAGGAAAACAATTGTCAAGAGTGTGTTAATGAGTGCTGCCACAGTGCCTGTGAAGTGCACACCAAAGGCAAACTGGGGAAAGATATCAAAGCGGAGAGAAATCCTGAGCCCAGCGACAAAGCTCCCATGTAGCACAGAGGGAAACAAGTTGACAAAGCTATGAGAGGAGGAGAAGCGACGCTCTCTGCCCTCAAACTAGAAACCTGTCTCCAGACCTGACAGGCCTGGCACTCTGCTACTGTTGTTACCACATATTAATATTCATCAGACAGTTCCTGAGGGAGCGCTGAGTTCTCTCTCTGAAGAGATGACACATTTGAATATCATTTACCTGCCGTGCTCTTTTATACCCTCGCCAAATCCACAGTTCTTTACTGCCAGAGAACTGTCAAGTTGATGAGCATTGAGAAGAAATGTATAATTTGGAAGTGGGATCATTGTCTTACTTTGAACCAATACATAGTTTACTTTAACTACCTGTTTTGTTCCATATCAACAGCAGAAAGCCAAAGGTTGGCAGCATACTTCAAAACGCAATTAGTATTTTTGTGAAGGCAAGATTATGAGTTTAGGATCAAAAAGAATTTTAGCATTTTGCTTTGATAGCCAGAGTATTGGCTGACCGGTTGGCAACTCAAATGTTTCTCACCACCTGGTTTACCTCTCCTTGCTAATTGGTCAACAGTGTCATATGACTGGTTTGAGCTTTGTGTTTTTGCTTTCCTTGTAGTACATAGACTAACCCATAGGGCCTTATCTTACACATGGTGTAAAGCAGCGCACAGCTCATGTCATTACCAGTTTCAGACCGATGCAGTTGTCATTTTCAAGGTCAATGTCCACTTTGTGTAAGTAGCAAATGTTTTTGCGCCCATCTGTGCACCCATAGGCATGTAGATCTTAAAATGAGGTGTGGTCGGTCAGGCTCATTGTTGGTTCACAATGCGCTTACAGTCTGCTTGTTACACACTCAGGGATTTGCCTATGGGTTGCAATGAACTCAATTGAGTGACATTTGCTGGCATGATATTTTTTTGTATTATACATTTTTAAAATTTTGTATCACTTGTGCATTGTCAATTTTTTTCTAAGAGAGATTTGATGTTTTTAGCTGAGCCAATCCTGAAAAATTGTAGTCCCTACCAGAAGGTTAAGAGGAGTGAGGGTTCAGCAGGCAATGATGATATACAACGGTCAATAATCAGTTTTTTCAACAATTCTGAATCGAAGCAACCACAAAGAGATCTTTGAGCATACAGTCATAAATGTGCACAGAAAATGTTAGGCTGATAGGGCCATAAGTTTGCATAAGTTTGTTTAATGCTCTTATAAGATAGGAGATTCCCAGATTCCTCCCTGTGGTAGCTTTGCTGGAGTTTTACGCCTAGCTGATGGTGAGACTAGCTGATGGCTAGTGGTGGTGCTAGTTCTCGAGTCTCGCGTGAGTTGCCATGTAAACACAACAGGCCTGCAGGGCAGGGTAACTGACCACGTTGAGATATTCTGCTATTAAAGTGGAGTAAATTACATCTTTTAAAGTCAATTTTGCATGCCATGGCTTCAGGGCACTTGGATTACGACGGACGAGCCGTTTTGACATTTTAGAAATGCTTTAGCAGAGTTTTATTACATTTTCAAAATGTGGGTTCTGTGCACTTCAAGGGTAGCTGTTATTCCGGCTAGCTGTTATCCTCCGATACCCCGAACGAGTTTTGTAGATTTAAAAACTACACTGGACTTCTTGTCGGCATGAGGGTCAGTAAGTCCTGTCTGTATTTTCATTCTAAAGTGGCCATTTCCTTTAAGGTACAAGCCCAAAACATACTTCCAGAAACCTGTGAGCCATGTTATCACTCTGCTAGTGTGGCAATACCAGTTGAACTGCGAGAGGCAGATCTGGAGAATTAGCACCAACAACGCCACCTTAGGACTTGCACCTAAAGAATCTACTTTTCCCTTTAATTTCTCAGAGGGTTTCCCAAAAATCACCCATACACAGGTAAGTTACACAAATGAATACAGGCACGATGTAAGAAGTTTAACAAGTTTTATTACTCACAATAAAATAATTTCTTTGCTAAGTTATTTCTCTTTTTAAAAAAACAGTTATATAGTTCTTTTTATTTCCAAAGGGTACAATATTAATCTGTACCAGTGACTCAAAAGTTAAGTTAGAGAGAGTCAACAACTTTTGCTGTGTTCGAGGTCAACTGCGCGAATAAACAAAAAGAAAGAAAAGAAACCAAACAAAATATCTATATACAAAACAACTGCAAACTCAAATCAAAACGAAAGAAAAACAAAAATAAACATGCTACATGCATAAATTTAGCAGGTCCTCAATGCTGTGTTAACTTCCCACTCCCACTAAGGAGTCACGGTCTGAGGTCAGTCTTCAACTACAATACACTACTTTAAAAAAGGGGCGTCTAAACGACGAAGGCAGAGCGGCAGAGCGGCTGTATACGTGAGCCAGGAAAAACAAAAAGAAAACAAACTATGGAGGTACGAGGCAAGGCAGGGCAAAACAGCAGTTGAACGCCAGGCAAACTTTAAGAGACACAGAGTGAACGTTAGTAACCAATACAGAAGCTACATAAGCACTAGCAGACAAAATAACATTGGGCTTGTGGCACTGTTTACCTGCGTGGTCAGCTGTAGCCTGCACAAATCAATAATCTAGCTGTTGGAAGCTAACAGCGGCGGCTAACCGGAAGAGGACACACACACACACACCTCGGCTCAACACGCCAACCTACAACAGAGAACTGTCAACATGACACCTTATAACATCTTCACAGCATCATGAGACTGTGCTACACATACCTGGAGAACAAACACACAGCACATACTACGCCGGGAAACCACGGCTCGGTGGAGCTGCACGCCGGCCAGCACTCGCTTCAGCAGGGGAGAGAGGGCGACTAAACGACAGCGGGGGGTATATGAACAGGTCCACATTAGCAGCCAATAACGCAGCTGCACTACAGGTGCCGGTAAGGGGCGTGACACACACCTGCCGCGATTGCCATGCCTGCTGCAACATAAACAGACTGAGGGACACAGTAAAGAAATACAATATATACACTGTAAATAACCACCTGGTTACACTAGCTATTGCGGCTAACCAGTTCAGTATATTTTTTTGATGATTTGGCTTAGCTAGGCAGACTAAATTATATTTGATTGGATAAAAAAATGTACATGCCTCCAAGTTCAAGATGAGTCTTCAAAAAACATTCTAAATGTTTTACAGTAAAAGAAAAAAAAACCTAAATGATATATAGCTGAATGTTTATTTGGCATACATAAGAGATAAACTTGGAAAATGTATGTATAAAAGGTTGAGAGT